>NW_010554031.1:0-2813 GCF_000687285.1 Phaethon lepturus | reverse complement strand
GATTTATTACATCAACTAGTAAGTTCCTCCACCAAATTATAGCATCAGTGTTTTCTCCAGCCTCACTTTAACTGACTCAAGAGTTGTAAAATTTCTCCACTTGAAGAGAATTTATTCTGATGTTCAACAGACTAATAGAACATAGTTGTCTTGGAAGCTTTACCTTAATATTAACTTTTTTCACTGCCCATTTTTATCCCATTTTCTTAATTATGCCTCTAGGATCTACTTTGAGAATGTGGCACTTTCTAAAAGCATATACTGTAAATATTTACAGACAATTTCATATCCTTATCCCTCACTATGTCCTCCTCATTCCCCTTACTCCAGTCAAGTTCATAATGTATGTGTTTATTTAAGCACAGGTATTCAAAGAAACAGAAAAAGAGATGTCCATAGGAAGGTCATACAGAGGGTTATGAGAGTAAAGTACATGCTGAAATTCCTTTTCCTTTAAAAAAATAAAGATATAGCCAAATGGTCCAGAAGTTCTGAATATTTTATACGTGTATGTGTTGTTTGTATAAGAAATTTCACTCTTTTTTCAATATATGACAAACAACTTACATCATAGCTTGAATTCTAGCGGTCAGTTCAACTGCCTCAGTGTAGAATATCTAGCATCATTTGAGATGATCTAGGTTATATTGTTTTATCTGTTATTCCTAACATGTCAAAGTCTCCTGTGAATATTTCATACCTACAAGCCATTACAGACCAAGATGTTGCAGGTTTTCTCATGGTATTAAGTACCTATGTGTAGACAACCAAACTGAGGTTAGTGTCTGTAGACATGATTTTCAAATACTAAAATTAATTCAAGTTTAGAATATCAAATACTGTTGAAAGCCAGTTCTGTAGGTCTGTTTGCATAGGTGTTTAAATAGAGATATAACAAAATATTATTAACTTATTGAAAACAACCTTTACTATCATGACATTTTTATTATTTTTATTCAATAATGCTTCAATCGGTGTTGTATTATTTTCCCCAACACTACTGGAAAATATTTTATGGCCTGGTAAACAGTTGTCAGATTTCACATACAATGCTCACCATAGAATATCAGAAGGCAGGTATTTCAAAGGCACAGTAAAGATCTGTGAACTTTGCTTCCAACAGCAGTTTGGTGTTTGGAATTTTTGATTATCCTTCTGGGTATCTTAAATTCCCATAAATGCACTGACATCAGAGCAAATAATGGATATAGTTACACCAAATTTGTGTATCTGAAACAATTGGTAGGGAAGTGTGTAACTCCTCCCATCAGACTTTGGATTAGGAGTAAAGACAGAAATCAGGTTTAATGACAATATAAGAAGTATAACTGTTTAACTGTGACCCTCGGATTGATCTAAGACGCTGGATCCAATTTTAATGGATAACTCTCTGTGCAGTCTTGAAAGTAAATCAAATAGTTCTTTGTATTATATTAAAAAATACAAGCAATATTTTATATTAAACTTGCAGTATACATTATTCCATTAGTATTCTAAGATAATATGTTATGCACCAATTCATTGTTACTACAGGACAATTTCCATAAAGAAGTTAAATACACAATTTAATTAATGTATAAATATCTATATACAAAAGTAAAATTCTTGCAGGATTGGAAGAAAAAAAATTAATAAATAATGAGCACCAACTACTTAATCTATTTTCAGCATTTAATTTAGATATGTATCAGCCTACAGATCCAGATCTCAGAAAATGTCCAAATTCCCTCTGAATACATTAAAGGTGTATATGCCCTGAAAGACTCCAAAGAGAGATCCTATCCAGTTATTTTAGCAAACTGATTTTAATTGGCATGTCAGAGAAATCTATTTATCCTAAATTTTAGCTGAACTGCCTTACCACCTGAAGGTGCCTCTCTGGCCTTAAACCATAAGTGAAAACTGGACAAATGAGCTCTTAGCTTGAAGGATAGTCATGTTATTGCACAAGTAGATCATTCAGAGCTATATGAATATTAGATGCAAACTTAAAATAATTCAGAGTTTTTTCTAGGGTTATTTTTGAAATGTTACTTCTGAATTATCGTTTTGTGGAATATAATTGATTAAAGATATTATTTAAACTTAACATTTTATTATCATACATGTGTTTTTAATAACACAGCACATATTAGGTCAAAGAAAAGCAATGATTTCTAAAAGTATTTGCTTCGTCTGTGGTAATATAACTTTATTTACTAATTTATTTATTTATTTGCTCCAAATAAAAAAGCAAATATGTTTAATCGGATGAATTTCTGAATGATTAATACATACAAGAAAATCATCATCAGTTATCAGGCATGTTTTACACAGGAGTTGTAGTTTAATGCATTGAATGCATTAATTCTGAATAATTATAGATGCAGCTTTCATACAAAATATAGAGTAAAATACAAAAAAAACAGGCCATGGGTGAGATAATACGGTTCAAATGAATGCAGTTACTGTGTGTCTTGGAAAACAAATAAAAGTTCCAAAAAAACCTGCCAACCAAGCAAAAAAAACCCCAAACCTCAGAACAGAGCTAATAGGAATGGGAAGACAAAATGCTGCCAGAAAAATAAAAATAATAAAAAAAAAAACATAAGCAATACAGCTACCTCAGTTTATTACTCCCTTGATCTTCTAGTAAAACAGAGGGTTTTTTTTTCTGCAACTGTTATTACTAGAAGTAAAACTAGGGCTACAAATTAGTCCCCACTTTTAATCTGGGGACTTGATATGGCATCGGTTGCAACTATTACATCTCTGTGGTGTCACATATATAACAACTACAAACACCTAGAATCACAGAATCACAGAAACACTAG
>NW_010554030.1:0-258 GCF_000687285.1 Phaethon lepturus | reverse complement strand
TCATTCTGCCCGTCTGCCATGTAGAGCATGTTTTTAACATCTTGTCTTGCCTGGACTGGCCCGAGGGCTACGGCATGAACTATCTCCTGCTTAATTTGTTCGAAGGCTTGTCATTGCTCAGGGCCCCATTTAAAATCATTCTTCTTCTGGGTGACTTGATAAAGAGGGCTTACAATCAGACTTACAATCCTCCAGAAACCCACAACACGCGAAAAAGCTTGTTTCTCTTTTGCTAGCTGGTGGAGACATAGCTGTTAT
>NW_010554029.1:12482-15106 GCF_000687285.1 Phaethon lepturus | reverse complement strand
TAGGGGAGGTTCAGGCTGGGCATTAGGAAGCATTTCTTTGCCGAGAGGGTGGTCAGACACTGGAACAGGCTGCTAGAGAGGTGGTCGATGCGCCAGGCCTGCCAGTGTTTAAAGAGGCATTTGGACAGTGCCCTTAATACCTTGCTTTTACATTTGATCAGCCCTGAAGTGGTTGGGCAGTTGGACTAAATGATCATTGTAGGTCCCTTCCAACTGAAAATGTTCTACTCTACTCTCCTCTAGCCTATTCTTCTTGTTACCAACTTCTTTCACTAGCAGTACATACTGAAGAAGTCTCTGGTGACATTTCTGCTAGACGCCAGGTGCCCACCCAAGCTGCTCTGTCACCGAGTCTCTCAGCTGGACTGGGGAGAGAAAAGTATAAGGCGTCTCTTGTGGGTCGAGATAAGGACAGGGAGAGATCACTCAGCAATTACCGTCACGAGCAAAACAGGCTCACCTTGGGGAAACATTAATTTAAGTTATTACAAATCAAATCAGAGTAGGGTAATGAGAAATAAAACCAAATCTTAAAAACACCTTCCTGGGCTCAACTTTGCTCCCGATTTTCTCCACCTCCTCCCCCCCGAGTGGCACAGGGGGACGGGGAATGGGAGTTGTGGTCAGTTCATCACACACTGTCTCTGCCACTCCTTCCTCCTCAGGGGAGGACTCCTCATGCTCTGCCCCTGCTCCAGCGTGGGCTCCTTCCCACGGGAGACAGACCTCTGTGAACTTCTGCAACATGAGTCCTTCCCACAGGCTGCAGTTCTTCATGTACTCCTCCAGCCGGGGTCCTCCCATGGGTGCCGTCCTTCAGGAACAGGCTGCTCCAGCCTGGGTCCCCTGCGGGGTCACAAGTCCTGCCAGCAACCCTGCTCCAGCCTGGGCTCCTCTCTCCACGGGGCCACAGGTCCTGCCAGCAACCTGCTCCGGCGTGGGCTTCCCACAGGATCACGGCCTCCTTCAGGCATCTCCCTGCTCCAATGTGGGGCCCTCCCCGGGTGCAGGTGGAGATCTGCTCCAGCGTGGAGCTCCATGGCTGCAGGGGCACAGCCGGCCTCGCCATGGGCTTCCCCAGGGGTGGCCAGGGAACCTCTGCTCTGGCGCCTGGAGCCCCTCCTGCCCCTCCTGCTGCTCTGCCCTGGGGTCTGCAGGGCTGCTGCTCTCACACATTCTCAGTCCTCTCTCCTGCTGCAGTTGCTGTTTGGTTTTTTCCCCCTTCTTAAATGTGTTATCCTAGAGGCGCTACCACCATCACTGATGGGCTCAGCCTTGGGTCTAAGCGGTGGGTCCATCTTAGAGCCAGCTGGCATTAGCTCTGTTGGACATAGAGGAAGCTTCTAGCATCTTCTTGCAAAAGCCACCCCTTGTGCCCCCCTGCTACCGAACCTTGCCACACAAACCCAATACACCAGCCCTGTGCTAACAGAAGGGACTGACTGGGTAATCATGTCCTGGCCTAGGCATTGGCTCTGTCACTTTGTGAGAAGGAGGCATGTACCCCTTCTGATGGGGAGAGCTGTGTATCAACTGGAGATAATTTGACCATCAGAAGGAATTTGCAAAAAGTGTGTAAAGTGCAGTTTTTGAAAGCTGCCTGTGCTTATCCAGTTTGGCTGGGTTTCCACAGGACAGCAAAAACCCACACTTCTGACACTAGCGAGGCTCAAAGATCAAGCAGGATGTGGTCCTCAAATAAATGGTTGCAAGTCTTTTTCAGGTGAGCAGTACCTACTCATTTCCCCATGGATTTTTTTTTCTCTCCTTGTACTCATTTTTAGACATGCTTGAGCTGTTTCCGTTGGAAAAACATAATAGAACAGCCTGAGGACAACAGTGCTCCCTCAGAGTGAAGGTCTATCTGGCCCAATACTTGGTCTCCAAAGTGGCCAACCGTAAGTGTCTAAAGGAGAGTATATGAGCAGTGTAGATCTCCTTCTGCCAGAGCCCTGGAGGTGCTCATAGGCCTCAGTGGCTGGGACCAGCCTCCTCTGGGACCCACACCCACACTGTCTCCTGCTAAGGGCCAAAGGGACGTGGTGTCTCAGCTCAGCCTGGGGCCTTCAGACCCTTCCTGAACCATGTTGTAGGTGTGCCCATCTCTGCCCCTCTCTCATGGATGGGCCTGGCACCTGCACTGCAGAGAGCTGCTCTCCGGGATGGACTCCTCAGACCTAGGTCACAGCTTGTCATGCAGAACTCTAGGCAAAACCTAGCAGAACTATTCTATTCTATTCTATTCTATTCTATTCTATTCCATTCCATTCCATTCCATTCCATTCCATTCCATTCCATTCCCTGTGCTCACCATGAGTTAAGTAACAAGGAGACTATTAGCCTGAAATGCCAGAGGTTTTTCAGCTCTAAAAACACTTTAAAGGGCATATATCACAAAGGTTACAAGTGGAAGCAGGATTTGATTATATTTGATTTTATTTGATTTTTCTGATTCTGTTTCAGAGCCAATACTCACAAGCATTAACACAGTGCACATGTGTAGCCGGGAGTAGGCTGATGCATTCTTCAGTTTAGCTTAAAAAAAAATCCCTTGCAGTCTGGCAAGGGCAAGTCACAGAGCTGCAGAAAGGAGCAGCAGGCATACACACCAAGCAGGCCCGGTT
>NW_010554029.1:1634-12411 GCF_000687285.1 Phaethon lepturus | reverse complement strand
GGAATACACACCAAGCAGGCCCTGTTTCCTGAAGACTGAGAACTTGAAGAATGAGGATCAGGATCAAATATGCACAAAAGAAGAGTTATCTGGAACCATGGGGTATTTTCAAAAGTATGACACGTATTGATGACAAGCACACTTTTTGTCTTCCAAAACTTGCTCCACTGTGCTTCTTGGCCAGTGATGCATGAAAAGCGCTCTCGTACCTGCCTGGTGCTTGTATTGCAAGCAGGGAGAGCTGAAAAGTGGCAGCTCCTGATGGTGGAGCAAGCCTGGAGCCCTTCCAAGTAAAGACTGTTTTGCACAAGCAGGAACACCTGGGGCAACAGTGCCAAGGGAAGAGCAGAGCTCGCTCCTGCTCCAAACTTGGAACGGGAAAGAGCTCGAGAAAGCCAGGGCACAAGTAGCGCCTTGGAGGTGCAAGAGCAGCAGGCAAGGACCTTGCTGAAATGGCCCCGAGGAGCCCTGACAAGGGGCTGTGCTCAGTGCTACAGAGTACAAGAAGCAACCACTGGGAGCCAACCTGGGGGCCCACCCTGGGAGTCTAGAAAGCTTCCTACCCCTGGATGTGGGGCAGAGGGCCACCTTCATGGAGCAGGAACAGCAGGCACCTTGCCAAAGTGGCCCAAAGGAGCCCTGGCAAGGGGCCGTGCTCAGTGCTGCAGAGGAAGGCAAGAAACCCCCAGGGACACTCACTAGCCCACCTTGGGGGAAAAAAGGCATTCCTCCCCGCAGCTGCAGGGCACGGAAGGCCATCTTCATGGTGCATGAGCAGCAGGCAGTAACCTAGCCAAAACAGACTGGAGGACCCCTGACAAATGGTCCTGCTCAGTGCTGCAGAGGAAGGCAAAAAACCCCCGGAGACCAGCGCCGATCTGTCCCGGGGGAAAATTCCTTCCTCACCCCGGAGCTGGCGATCGGCTGTTCCCTGAGCATGTGAGCAAGACCTGCTTCCTCGTCCCGCAGGCTGGTCAGGTCACATCTCCCAGGAAATGCCCAAGCCCTATTCTCTCTCCACCTGGAGCCATCTTGGGGGCTTACAAGAGTGGCAAAAGACGCCCAGCCTGATCAACCTTGAGGGCAAAAATCCTTTCTGCGCCTGGCAGGGCACCAGTGGGTGCTCCAAGGCACTGGGACCCCTTGCAACATCTGTGCATCCCATTTCTTACAGCTGTTGCCCCTGGCTCCACAAGGGATGAGGACAGTGAACTCTGAAGTACTCCTCAAGAAGGCATTCCCTTGGTCTTGCCACTGCTATCTGCCTGAAAAGGATTTCCCTCCATCAGATGAGCTTTGAACATGGCCCTGCCAGGAGCTGGCCTTGCAGTGGAGAATCTCCAGCAGCCTCGTCCAGCCTCTGGTCTTCCTCCCTCAGCCCCCTCCAAGTAATTCCACCAGCTCCTCAAGGTGTTCCTTTGGGATGTCTTTGTTTTGCTCTTGGGCCACCTCTGTCCCAATGGCCCGGCCAGGCAGACTGGCAGCGGGCAGCGGGACATGGAGGATGCCCCCTTTTATCTTGCCCCACAGCATTGTGACTGCTGCATTGCCGGGTGGTGGCACTGTGCCATGGGGGGGACAGGCTCCCCCATGTGCAGCCCTACCTGCCACCCCTCCGCCAGCATCCCTCAGAGGAAGGCCTTCAGGGTGCAGTCCAGAGGGATGTCCCTGCCCTCGGTGGCCATGCACTGGGCACAGCTGCTGGCCGTCCCTGACGCGGCCTCTGCCACTCGGCTCCCAAGGACAAACCTAGTGCTGCTACTCTTCTCTCAGGCCATGGCAGAAACCAACCCTGCAGCCCAGAGACCACCCCTGTTAGCCATCCCCTCTCTGCCCCAGAGCTAATGGCTCACGCAGCGAGGAGGATTGTTGTAGGTCCTCTCCAACTGAAATAGTCTAGTCTAGTCTAGTCTAAGCTGCCGTGATTGTCAGTGCAGCTCCAGGGAGCTGCTGAACTGACTGAATGCGGGTACCTACTTCAGGGTGATCTACGTAGCTCCTAGGCTTTACTGACCATACTGGTGATGGGCTCGGTTCAGTTGCCTAAATATAAACGGTGAGTGCTCTGTGAAGTGCCCCAGGGTATCTGAGACATCGGCACAGGGCAAGTGAGTGTGACACAGAGGACCTGCACCTCCTGGAGTGGTCGCTGGAGGCCAGGGAGAAATCCCAGAGCCATTCAGGTGCCTCTAGGTGCTTCTGGTTAGATGAATGCATCAAACCAACCTCTGTTTAAGGAGAACTCGCGTACCCTGCCCCACATAGACAGCTTTATTAAGGTGTTGAAATAAGGGTGTATTGATTTGGAGCCAAGTCCTTTCCCATCTGTAGGCTAAAGGTGTAACATCAGGTTAAACTAATTTACAGTTTATAGCAGAATAAAGGCTTTTCTTCTGAATTAACTTACTTTATGTTACATGACTTTCTTTTAAAATACCAGGATGTCTTTATGGTCTTTCTGTGGTCCAATATCTTCCAAGAGACCTCTTGCTGCATTATATTAAACTATTATATTAAATTATAAACCTCTTCCTAAATTATAAATGGTTGTTTCCCATCAATCCGTATTAGCCATTTGCAGCAACACTTGAAAAGATTGCGTTCAATCCAGGAGAATAGTCATGGATCCTTTGCTTTTCAAGGCATCCGGTAAATGTTATTTAACACCAGTGCTGGACCGTGCTGGGCTACACTGGATGAGTTCATGGGGCTTGTTCAGTCTTTCTGTTTTCTGCTGCAGTCAGTACGATGGTAGGAGAGGTCCTTCTGTGTCAGACTTTCTTTCCTTCATTGTGAGGTTACTAAAGCAGAGTTGGACTAAGCTCGATGTTGGGCCCTCTGGAAGCCTGGCCGAGACAATTTTCTCCTTGATACTATTTTGTGTAGCTCTGTTTAGTTCTGCCTGTTCCAAGACCTCCACATGCTTTATATTAAAATTTGACATTTTTAATATAAATATTTAGTTCAGGCAGCCACAAATAAAACTCCTGTTAGATAGTTTTATATCTCTGTCATGGTTTAACCTGGCAGGTAGCTAAACCAACCACAGAGCTGTTCGCTCACCCTCCCCACCCCGCCCTGCAGCAGGATCGGGAAGAGAATTGCAAAGGAAAAAAGGTAGAACTCGTGGGCTGAGATAAGGACAGTTCAATAGGGCAGGAAAAAAAAAGGAGAATAAAAACAATGATAATAATTGTGATAAAAGAAAATACCCAACCAGTGATGCACGGCACAATTTCTCACCACGCGCTGACCGATGCCCAGTTAGTTCCCGAGCCGCGGCCCCTCCCCAGCCAACTCCCCCAGTGTATGTACCGAGCATGACGCCGTATGGTATAGAATATATACAGCACGCCGTGCACCCCCGGCTTGTCGCTGGCAGGGCAGAGCACGGGAAGCTGGACAGTCTTTGACTGCTGAGCAACAACTGAAATCATCAGTGTGTCGTTAGCATTATTTTTGTCCCAAATCCAAAACACAGCACTGTACCTGCTCTCAGGAAGAGAATTAACTCTACCCCAGCTGAAACCAGGACAATCTCTCCTGTGACACCCAGCAGGCATGCAGGAATTTGTTTAGTACGGTGCTGTTATAGATTCAGTTTGTCATTGATCCTGTTACTGTTAGACTTCTGTATCCTTAAACATAGCACTTCCCCAGCCTATTCACATTACTGTACCATAGGTTCAGATACCAGGTAAGGTAAGAGATATTGTCGAGAACATTAAACATGTCCAGTTCTCAGAGGTTCTGGAGACTGTGTAAGGACATGTCCATTTTTAGTGCCTCTCTTTCTTATCTCCTGATTATTAGACCTTTGTTTAGCACTTCTGAACAAATAATTGGTCTTTTGCTAAATATTTTTGGCCGGTGTATCTTGGATGCAGATTTCATCAGCAAAGCTCAGCTCTCCAGGGTTAAGACGTAGTTTGAGGAACTGACTGGAGGTTTGTTGCAGAAAAAAAAATCGGTAATGGCACTAAACAGCACGCTTCTTGAGCTATCGGAGGAACATCAGGCCAGTTAACACCGGAATGGAGATTGCAGTATGTTTAGTATCTCTAAAGGTTCTGGGTGGTTTTTACGTAGGTTCTGTAAATTTGTAGTATCTCTGCTAATACTGCAGAGTCCTTCTGAAAGTTAAAACCTAGGGCAGGATGTAGGTGCTTTTCATTGATTCATTCAACACTCTCACATATTACAAAAATACTAACATTTCAAAAGAAACTCCACTAGTTGCTAGTGTCACAACTCATTTCCCCTTTCTTTAATAATTTTTTGATGATTCCTTTCCTCCATTATTCTTACATTCTCTTTTTGCAGAAACTTGTCATAAGAAAAGCACAATAGTGACAAATAGTGCATGGTTAGAGGAAAGTAAATTAATGGAGACAGTATGTTGTGAAACTTAACCCAAAATACTGCCCTACCCTCCACTAACTTGTGGCACAGAGTCAAAAATACTGTCTTTGCAAGAAATTTCAAGAGTATTTTCAAGTTCTTAGCATAACTTCTTTTGAGCTATGTTGAACTGATTTTTTCATGGCTTTTGTAAATGCAATTGTAGTGTTCTGATGACACTGATATCTGTACACAGGCTTCCATATGGGCAACATATATAGAAAAATCAGGGGGTAAAAAAAAAAAGAGAAACATATTGCAACTTCTTGCTTGTAGCAACCAGGGCCAAACACAAGAAAGGGCACAGAAGGAGACAATCACAAGGGCATTCACAATGACAATGGCCTTTTTTCTGTTTTCTAACGTACAAAAATTAAATAGTCTCGTCAGGTTAGTATTATCTTGTATGCCATTGTTCTCTCCAATCTCCATGACATGGTGCTGCCATGGCATGTCACTACTGCAGCAGAACAACCCAGGAAGATTTTAGGGAGGTCTATAAAGCTGGAGTGAGGTGAGAGCCACCCCTGCTCCGGCGAGGTCCCAGCAGTCGGCCAGCACAGAAGGAGTCTCCATCACCGCTGAGCTGCTTTAACCAACTCCCGCACCTTCTTCTCGCTTGTTTTTCTCCAGGTGGTACCTTTTCCTCAAGACTACATGGCAACCTTGGGGCTGTCACAGAGGGGGAGAAGGAGCCTCTGTAGGAAGGTGATTCCCCCTTTGCCTTGTCTTAGAGTCAGAGCTCTTCCTCTCATATGCCCAGTGTGGAAGCGTAAGTTGTGGCTGGAAAACCTGAGGGATGAATTAAAAAAATGAAAGAAGAAGAAAATATTTGTTCAAAGCCTTAAGTCCCTGGACAGGTGGTCCATGGAACTCAGCACACATCAGTACCTCTGCAGCTCCGTTGCAGGCTGGTTTCTGTGTTTTGAAGACCCTCAGCATTCTCCTCAGCACAATTGAACTCAAACCACTAAAACCAGGTGCTGGCTGGCTGCTGTTCCTGAAGTTCAGACCACACGGGGTTTGCCAAGTCCTCCTCCTGTCAGAGGAGCAGAGTGGGAGGTTAGTGCGTGCCTGGTGGAGCCGAGGTCCATCTTTACTTCCTTCATTTTTGTCTGTCTTCCCTTTACTGAAATGACTCTCATTAGGGAGCAGAAGCAAGTCCTTTTGGGGATTCAGGTTATCCTGAGAGAAAGTGCCGAACACTTTAAAGTAGGCTGCAGAGTCTTTACTTGACACCAGCTAATCGGGTAGGTCTTGTCTCAAAAATAAAGAATGGTAATGACAGCAAAGTTTTATCTGACATCTGATTTTATAGCACTGAAATGACGAAAACTTTCAAGACCAATACAATTTGGAGAAAGCTTAAACTGAAAAGTCAATCCAATATCTGACCCAGATTAATTCAGTAAGTGAAGCGCCCTCAAAATAATGCATATTCCCCATTTCTTACTTTCCCCCAAACCAACATCAGGGAAGGAAAGTTACAGCCCGTTATCCATTTCTCAAGGCTCGTTCAGTGGCGCGTGCCTGAACCTAACCTTCCTAGGACTATTTAGAAAAATGTTGGCCAGGCTTCCTCCTTTCTGAGGTCACCTGGCTACTTCATGTTGCTACATACATCTGCTTGGCCTGCTGGCCACGCTCCTGAGTGCAGTTTTGGCAAGCGACCGGTTCTTTTAGTACAGGGACAAATTAGTTTCAGTGGAGCTATGCTGGTTTACAGCAGCTGAGAATCTGTCCCTTGCTGTAAACCTCCGAGGGCAAAAGTAATGCTGAAGAGAAGTGGTGGAATTTTTGTCCTTTGAATTAACATCGCTGAACTACAGCTGAGTGTAAAAATTATTCTTCTGAGAATGAGAGTTCTTGTAAATTCTCAGTCAGCTCTGGAAAGCATATTTAATACAAACATTCAGAAACTTGTCTTTTAGGAAAGGTTTCCCCCTAGAGATTTGATTTGCCTCCAGGTACTATAAACTGTGCTGAGATCTGTGCTGAACTAGCTTTGGCCTTGGAAATGAGTGATGTGGAACTCAAAGTTTCATATTGATCTCTTGAAAATATCTTTAAATAATAATCCTTTCTAATGGTAATAATTTCACATGGAGTTTTGTACTGTGCCTTCTGTCAAGAATATACTGTGAAAATAGTTTCAGCCATCTCCATGAGCGTTTGGCTCAGAGTAAGTTTCTATAATAAATGAACAGCATTCTTAATAATTGTATTTTTTGTCACACTTTTGGCTACATTACAGAAAATCTAGAAAAACGAGCTACAGCAAAGACAGAAAGTGAATGTGTAAAAACTCCTGTGAATTTGGAAATACCTGTTTAAAACCACTCATGCGTAACACCTCCCTTGTGGCTTTTGGAGCAAGCTTTTTTTGCCTCTTAAATTTCTTTTGTATGTTCCCGGCAGCAGTCCACCCGCAGAAGAGGGATCCCTGTTGGTGCGCAGCCGACGTGAATCGCACACCTCCACAGCCTGCCAGGACCGGAGCGGAGGAGACTCGGCCACCCTTTCGGGGCTGCTCCCCTCAGCTCAGGCCCGTCGGATCCCAGCGGTATTTTCACCGCCCCTTCCCTTTTATCGATTGCGAGAAACTGAACCGATGGAACGACGATCCCTTTCCCAAGAGCATTCTCTAGGCAGAGCTCCCCGCCGGAGCCGCAGCCGCTGACTAAGCCCTGCAAAGCAGCGGCTTGGTGTGAGCAGACGTCGGTACGTAAGTTCACCTGACTGGAGGATCGAGGCCTTAAGTCATCTGTGCAAAAATCACATCATGTCGTCGTATTGAGAGGGAGCCCTGTTCTGCCTTTGTCTCCTGTCCCCCACTTTCAAAAACCTGATGTCAGTGTGGAGGATTTTGTCTCCACTGACCCTCAACAACTAGAGGAATTTGACAGAAACACAAGACACCCATGCTATGTAAAATAAAGGACTTTTGAGGAAATCCTTTCTCTTCAGTAGAGCATTTTGAGCAGTCTTTGCTGCAGTGACGCCGGCGCGAACCAGCGTCCTGGCAGCGGTAGCCATTGAGCCGTATCAGCCCGGCGGCCGCTGTAGGGTAACTGCAAAGCCGGACGGGGAATAGCAGAGGTCAGAGCTGTGGCTGCGGCTCTACCACAGGCTTTCCGAAAGCACTGTGCACCTGCAAAAGGTTTTGGTTGTTAATCGTTCCTCTTGAGCAGGCTGGCACAGCTACGAGGACACCGTCACCAGGGAGCAAGCGGAGCTGGAAGCACCGGGTCCACAGGAGCGGTCCTGGCAGGCGGGAGTTAGTTTTCCTCCTTACAGGTTTGGAGGAAGGAGCACCATGGTGTCCCTTCTGCAGGAGACCCTTCACGAGCTCCACTGCCAGCCTGCTGCCCCCAGCAAAGACTTCCACCGCTTGGCCACCACCAGCGCAGAGGTAAGGAGCTGAGTCCCGGCGCGGGTGTCTTCCCGAGCGTTCATTGATGCTGATGGCAACAAGGTAAAAAAAATTCTATTGGACTTGTTATGCTTCTGGTAAGGAAAATCTCTGTGGGTTCCAAAACTGCACAACACCCTGGCAAGCTGTCAGACAGCCTCACAGTAATGCCAAAAGATTTTGAAAAGTGACATAATTTAAATCCTTTAATTTATATTGGATGCTCTTTCCTGCCTGCTGAGCAAGATTCTGGTGGTGAGCATTTCTCCAGGGAAGGCACAAATTTACATTTCTTTTTCAAGCATAAAGTTCTCCAACACTCCCATTCTGCTGGAATTTGGAAGTTTTTTGTGCGTTTTGTTTGAACCGTGGCACATCATTGAACAATACACACAAAAAAATCTCAATGGCACAAACTTAAACACCCATTGTCAAGAAATTAAATAGCTAAGAATTTGTTGGCAGCAGTAATTTGCTTTCTTTTCTGTGTCGTATGGCAAGAGAGTATTTTTAAAAGCACCTCGGAGACAAGAGCTTCATTCCTTTTCTTAAAAGGAGCTAAATCATTTTTGAGAAGGGAACTTACCCACCTTAAAAAATCATTCCATATTTTAAATGCGTTTGATACTGGAGCTGACAGCATTTGTGACCTGAGGGTCCCAGGCTTACTCTATGGGGAAAAAAAGAAGTCCCTCAAAACCATTTTGCTTTCCCTCTCAAATGGAGAGGGAAAACAAACTTCAAATTACCTTCAGTAATTTTGAAACATTAGCCAAAACCACTAGCATTTTCAAAAAAGCTGGTACCTGTCCCCCTCATCAGCCATAGCGTCAGGTAACATTTAGCAGTGATCTGTCACACCTCACAGGCTACTTTTATAGACGCAGTGTTTTTTCAGCATCTGTGGCTAAATTTTCAAGAAAATCAATCCTAAACATGCTGTAAAACTGCAGTGAAAGTGTAGTGATCAACCACAATTATTGATTGCTGAAGAATTTTTTTTCTCCTCTAGATGCCACAGGAGAAAGCTAGCACCGTGGGCTGGGTACCTACCTGTTCTTCTGTGTGGTGATGTCCCAGCCTCATCTCCTTTTGACTGAAGGATATATATTCCTTGCTGCTGTGCCAGGAGTGCCATTAGTTCAAATGGCACTCACTCCTCACTCCTCCTCACTCCTTGTTCCCTGGTTTCGGCCATCTCCCATGCAATGGGTTCTTGCGGAGCAGGAGCTTGCTCCGTCTTCCCTCCCTCTTTGTCCTGATCTCCTCCTTCCTTCCAGCTTGGAAGCGTCTTTCCTGAGCAGGGGCAAGCAGCTTTTCGGGTGTCCCAGGGGAGGTCTCAGGCGGGCGTGCTGCCCAGGCGTAGGTTTCCCTGGGAGCTCTGGGCCGTGCCCTGCCTGACGCACTCGAGGACAGTGGCTGACTTTCACAGAACCACGACCTAGTGTGGATTGTGGTTTTCCCATGACTGGCTTAAAAAACAACTGGTCGTTTCCATCCAAGTCATCAGTTAAGAGCACTCTTGCTACTCGTCCGCAAGCCTGGTACTTGCGTTCTGCAGCTATCGCGTTTTATCCTGTTTTCATCACGCCAAAAACCACTAGCTGGGTCCTGCCTCGGTCATTCATGTGTGGAATGTGGAAAGTCAACCCAAAGCCAGCTGATAACCTGTCCCCACTGTGGTTCTCATTTCATCCTGAGTGTTTTGGCTTTCTATGGTTTGCCAGCCCTTTCACCTAGCTCGCAAGTTCTCGAGTTAATTTCCAGCTTCTGTAGTTCATCTAAGTTCCATTTAGCATGGAATCAAACACTTCGTTAAATTCCAAACAAATCAGGTGTACCCCATTTGCTACATTTCTTCTTGGCCAAACTAAGTTAACTTCTATTCCTTTTTCATGCTGTTGATTTCTGTAGGTGATCTGGAGTACTTGGAGGATTTCCTTTCAAACTAGCCACGAGAAGGTTTTCCCCAAGGAGGTCAAGAAACTCCATGCAGAATTTTTGCTGGATCAGCAGTTACAGAGCAAGTATTGCACTAGCAAACAGAGGATACACAAAGTGTTAGAAGCCATCTCAGCCCTAGTGAATAAGGCTTTTTTGTACTGTATGGTTAAACTTTTTTTCCTAAGTTGTTAAGAATTTTTTTCTCTACATCTAGGGATTTCATTTGATTGATGAAATCGCGTTAGAATTTCGTAAGTCTCCTCCTTTCAGTTAATATTATTGAGCGAGATGCTTGCATATGGTTTGCAGTTCTAGGTTATGTTTTTTGCGCAAGCAAAATGTAAAAAATTATCATATTCACCTGTGCAGTTTCTTTCTCAGTGAAAATGTCAACAATTTGAAGGCACGCAGTATAATCGTACAAGACAGCTATCTTGTTTCATTTCATTCTTTCTTTCAGGCCTCTCAGTTCCTTTCTGGAATTGCCTTTTTGTTCTTCTTATTACATGGTAATGACTGTAATGAATAGAGCAGTAAACCTGTTACCTAACACTGTAGCTATGGAGAAACCACAAGTCATTGGAAGTATGTCTTAAATACCCATTGTATACATTTCTACCCTGTGTAGCACATTTCCAAGTGTTCTCTTCTTAGGTATTTGATCTTTAAATAAAGAACTTAAAATTTTTCAATACACAATCAACTTTAATGTTTGTACTGCAGGATAGTGTTATAAATTAAGGAAACAACACTGAGTCTATTCAGCTGTGGAAGTTGTTTCCATTTTTCATTTGACATCCCTAAGCTCATCACATTTAATATTCCCTTAATTGTTTTGGCTCTTGCCCTGTGTGGAGGGTTAAATTACCTCTCTCGAGTATTTCTTTTCATTTCAATGGGGTGTCTTGAGCTCTAACTTTTCAGGGGAGGGGAGGCGGAACACCCAACTCTGAACTAGATAACGTTGCTGTCAGCGGAGCGAGTCCTTTCTCTGGCGGCAGCTGCAGGAGCGGCGGAGAG
>NW_010554029.1:0-1614 GCF_000687285.1 Phaethon lepturus | reverse complement strand
GGCGGGGAGCGGGCGCCTGTGCGGGGGGGGGCCAGCCGGCAGCGGGGAGCCAGGGCGGGCAGGGGCCGTGCCCTCACCAGTGGGTCTGTAGCGGACGAGGGGGTCCGAGGCCAAGCCAGGAAATCGAGTCGGTGCGTCGGGCAGCGGGAGGCGCGTTGGCCAGGCGCGGCTGCCCCGTGCCAGAGCTGACCTCGAGCACAGCCAGCCAAACCCCTCGGAGCGCGGCGGGAGGGGACTGCAGAGCCTTTTGGTACGCCCAGGGCCCTGACAGATCCTCTCTCCCTCGGTATCTTCACGTCTCTTTTCTCTTCTCTTCTGCTCTGTGAAAGAGAAGTACTTTGAACAGCAATGCTGTCCTCTGAAAAATGGCTGTGGTGGCGGCGTTTTTTTTTTGAAGGCTGTCGTAGGGCTGCCCGGCCAATGTGGGGGGGGCTGCAGGGTCCCCAGCAGGACCAGGCTGGTAGCTGCTCTCCACCCCACCTCTGTGTCAATGCTTCAGACAAGTTCTGAACCACGGTCATCCACAACCTCCCTGCAATTAAAGGTACAGCCAGCATCCAGCCTGCCGTCAGGTCATCCTTCCTCTTTCTCATCAACACATACAGCAATGGCCCAGTCTGTTGTCTCCTCTGGAGTCCCAGCTTCTTCCAACCTCTTTCCTCCTGACACAGAGCTCAGTATTGACACATTCCTAGTCCAGTTTTATTGCATTCATGATCTCATTTTAAAATAATCAGGTTACATGAGGATTATTTTCTGTTTATTATTCTCTTTTTCTTTCCTTGCACCACAGGGTGGGTGAGGAACGTCTTTGGCAACAACACCCTGGAGTACACAGTTCATTTCTGTCAGGGGCATTACGATTTTCTCGTCCGAATGCCCAAGGACATAATTGTACACATACTGTTGTTTCTAGATGCTGATGACCTTCAACAGCTGTCAAAAACATGCAAGAAGTCCCAGCAGGTAATGTCAGCTATCGGTGCTCATATTCAACTTCACTGTTAAGAAATAATGTGAGGTGGAACATTGTTCCAGTGTCGTTCAGTAGAACCATCCGCATTTCCACGGTAACCAGAGATGGAAAGCGGCACAACACAGAGACCTGGGCACAGATCAGTAGTAACAGGCCAGGTCCTTCATGCTGCGGATGATCTAAACTCTCTGTCTGGCCAGCTGGGTCCTTGTAACATTACTTTTCTCTCTGTTCACAAGAGCTGGCAACTGAGATCCTGATTAAAAAAAAAAAAATCCTGCAGGTTTTATGCAGAATATTCATATTTGACTTCAGAATATATAAACATCTTTAAAGAGTAAAAAAAAGCTTCCTAGTTCTGCATCTTTTTCTATCTCCTGCCTTCTGCACATTCTGGGAGGCAGTTATGGATCCTGCACAAACCATGAGTCAATATGTCATTTTTGTACTAGCATCTAAAACCCGCCTGTAGTTAGTCTTTGCCCTTTTGGAGACTATTTATTTTTTCTAATCAAGGCTGCTAGTTGGAATTGGGCAAAGAATACTCCATTCACAATTGCAGTCCGACGTCTTCTGGGTTTGTGTCAGTTTGGATCGAAATATTATCGTAAAGCCTTTAGTAAAGCCTTTGACAGCGT
>NW_010554028.1:42076-88025 GCF_000687285.1 Phaethon lepturus | reverse complement strand
CCTTAGTGATTCTGTGATTCTGTGATATTCTATCTGATTGACTTTCGTTAAGAAATATGTTTATTTGCAGTTCTCAGAAACAAACAGACTTTGGTCTCGGCTTAATATGCCACCTGTGAAAAAGTACCAGAGAAAAATAAACTTTTTGCAAAGCATTCTGAGCAGGCCTTGCACTGTGCAATAGACAGATGTTGGGTAACAGAAAGTCCACAGTTTTCTTAGTGCTGCATCTGTTTTATATCTCAAAAAGTATACAGCTATGAATAAATGACAGGAATTCCTATAAATGTCCTGATAAAAAAGTCCAAAAGCTTTCTAATTAAAACAATCTGAGGAAGTTTACAGCAAGTCAGTTATAGAAGACTTTGTGACTACTAAAAGAAATTTTAAAATAAAGGCCCCTGTTCCTTAAAGGGCTTATGCAGTCTTATTTTATGCTTCAACCTAGAAAGGCTCCCGCATGGATTAGCGTGTCTGAACATGTTTTGCCTATGCTGGACAGCACAGCTGGTATCAGCCCAAGAGCAACCTCTCCCATCAAAGGATTTTTTTGTAAGTGGGTGACCCTCACAGAGAAGGCTTCCTGCCGATTTCAAAGAAAACTTTTCTGGCACAGAATTTCAAACCAGTGTGTTTAAAATTCTACTTCTTATGTGTATTAAAGCATAATCTTCTGCTAAGTTACTTAGATTGTTTACAAATTAAGAAGACAGGAAATTGTTCTTTACATTCTGGGTGTTTTGAAGAAGATCTCTGTAAAACTGTGACAGAGCCAGGGTACTTAACGATATTTGAAGAAGTGTTTAAGGCTCCTGTTAGAACAGATCTTACTTTAAGTTGTAGTCACTTGAATTGCTAGATTAATTTTGGAGGAAAAGAAACATGTCTTCTGTTGCCTTTTGTGGGAAAATGAGAGAGGACTAAGATCTTTCCAACCTCAACCATTCCGTGATTCTGTAGTAACAATCTATTTCTATGGGATATTATAGTTTCTTCTTGCTTTTTAATTTTCTCTATTTCTGTGAACACTATCATAAAGTTGTGAAACTGCTTTCTTACTTTGCCTTCCCAGCCGAGTATCACAACCACACAGAGCCAAACACACAGAGCACTTACTAATTCTCACTCTCTAAAATCCACAGAACAGTTTGCACGAAGGAAAAAGCAGAACTAGTGTAAGGAAGGAAATCCAAAGCTAGATGGCATCATTAGGGAGGTACTAGAATAAATCACGTCTAACCAACCTGATTGCCTGGTTGATATAACAATTGAATCTTTTGATGAGGTTAGGGCAGCAGATGTCATTTACTTCCATTTTAGCAAGGCTTTTGACACTGTATCCCACATTATTCTTGTATCCAACTCGTGACTTTATGATTTGGACGGGTGGGCAACTAGATAGGGAAAAATCTGGTTTGGTGGTCAGACTCAAGGGTCATTGGTTAATGAACTGGTAAAAAATCGGGTACTGCAGTGGTCTGTTCTGTGTCCTGTCCTGTTTAACAATGGTTTGGAGGAGGGGATGGAGGGCACTCTAAGCAAGTCTGCAGATAACACCAGATTGGGGGGCTACCTGTTGATATGCTGGAGGGCAGAGCTGCCAGTCAGGGGAACGTGGGCAGCTGGGAGGAATGCATGGACAAGGACCTGATGAAATTCAACAAGGGCAAATGGTGAATCCTGCCCCTAAAAAGGCAGAGCCCTATACTGATGCAGGCTGGGGGCAGAGGGGCTGAGAAGCAGCTCTGTAGAGAGGGCCAAGGTCCCCAGTGGGCAGTGAGCTGTACAAGGGCCAGTTGTGTGCCCCAGAATTGGAGAAGGCCAGCAGCACCCTGGGCTGTATGAATAAGAGTGGCTTAGAGCATACGGGAAGTGATTATTCTCTGCTGAGCACTTGTGAAACCACTTCCAGATACTGTGTCTGGTTTGGGGATCCCCACTACAGGAAAGACATCAGGAAACTGGAGCGAGGTCAGCACAGGATCACCAAGACAGATGGGGGCTGGAGCACAGGCCCTGTGAGGAGAGGCTGGGGAACTGGAGTTGTTCAGCCTGGAGAAGGATGGCTTTGGTGGGACCTAACAGCAGCTGCCTGTACCTACAGAGAGGCTGTCAGGAAGGTGGAGCCAGTCACTTCACAGCTATTCATGGTGGGAGGACAAGAGGTAACAACAATAATTTGAAACAAGGAAGTCGTTCAATGTCCAACTGGATAAAGCTATACAATTATAGAACAGAATCATAGAATAGTTTGGGTTGGAAGGGACTTTTAAAGGTCATCTCGTCCAAGCCCCCTGCAATGAGCAGGGACATCTTCAACTACATCAAGTTGCTCAGAGCCCCATCTAACCTGACCTTGAAGGATGTTTCCAGGGATGAGGCATCTACCACCTCTCTGGGAAACCTATGCCAGTGTTTCACCACCCTCAACATGAAAAATTTCTTCCTTATATCTGGTCTAAATCTACCCTCTTTTAGTTTAAAAACATTATCTGTTGTCCTGTCATTACAGCCTCTGCTAAAAAGACTGTCCCCATCTTTTTTATAAGCTCCCTTTAAGTACTGGAAGGCTGCAATAAAGTCACCCCGGAGCCTTCTCTTCTTCAAGCTGAACAACCCCAACTTGCTCAGCCTGTCCTCACAGGAGAAGTGTTCCACCCTTCTTATCATTTTGGTGGCCCTCCTCTGGACACTCTCCAACAGGTCCATGTCTTTCCTGTGCTGAGGGCTCCAGACATGGACACAGTACTCCAGGTGGGGTCTCACCAGAGTGGAGTAGAGGGGCAGAATCACCTCCCTTGACCTGCTGGGGATGCTTCTTTTGATGCAGCCCAGGATGCAGTTGGCCTTCTGGTCTGCAAGCACATATTGCCGGCTCATGTCCAGCTTTCCATCCACCAGTACCCCCAAATCCTTCTCAGTGGGGTTGCTCTCAATCCCTTCATCCCCCAGCCTGTACTGGTAACTGGGTGTTGCCCCGACCCAGGTGCAGGACCCTGCACTTGGCCTTGTGGAACTTCATGAGGTTCTCACAGGCCCATTCCTTGAGCTTGTCCAGGTCCCTCTGGATGGCATCCCATCCCTCAGGCATGTCAACCGGACCACTCAACTTGGTGTCATTTGTGAACTTGCTGAGGGTGCACTTGATCCCACTGTCTGTGCCATTGATGAAGATACTAAAGAGTACTGGTCTCACTATGGACCCTCGAGGGACACCACTCATCACCAGTCTCCCTCTGGACATTGAGCCATTGACCACTACCCTCTGGATGTGACCATCCAACCAATTCCTCATCCACCCAACAGTCTATCCATAAAATCTATCCCTCTCCAATTTAGAGAGAAGGATGTTGTGGTGGACCGTGTCAAAGACCTTACAGAAGTACAGCTGGATGACATCGGTAGCTCTTCCCATGTCCACTGATGTGGTCAGTCCATCACTGAAGGCCATTAGGTTGGTCAGGCAGGACTTGCTGTCGGTGAAGCCATGTTGGCTGTCTCAAATCACCTCCCTGTCTTCCATGTGCTTTAGCATAGATTCTAGGAGGATCTGCTCCATGATATTCCCAAGCACAGAGGTGAGGCTGATGGGTTGGTAGTTCTCGGGGTCCTGCTATGTACCTTTTTCAAAAATGGGTGTAATGTTTCCCTTTTTCCAGTCACCAGGGACTTCACTGGACTCCAGTGACTTTTCAAATACTATGGAGTGTGGCTTGGCAACTACATCAGCCAATTCCCTCAAGACTCACCTTGGCCTTCCTGACCCCATCCCTACACAACCGGTCATCGTCCCTGTACTCATCCCAGGATACCTGTCCCTGCTTCCACTGCTTGTGCATTTCATTCTGGCCCTTTAGTTTGACCAGCAGGTCTTGACTCAGCCATGCCTTCCTTCCCTTATTTCTTACACCTGAGGATTGAGAGCTCTTGTGCTGTGTGGAAAGTGTCCTTAAAGATCTGCCAACTCTGTTCTGCTCCCTTGTCCTTGGGGGCAGTTTCCCAGGGGGTCCTATTGACTAACTCCTTGAACAGCTGGAATTTTGCTTGAGCAACCTTGTCTTATCTCATAGCTGACCCTGCTTTGGTCGGGAGATTGGACTAGACACCTCCCATGGTCACTTCCAGTCTGAATTATTTTATAATGCTGTGGCCCTATGAAGAGACCTTTGCTGGAAAGGCCTCACACTACCACAAGTGTTGAGCCTGCCTACACTTTTGCAATCTTGTAATTACCATGATGTGTAGAAAACCTTGGTGTTGCCTTAAATTATTTACTTCTTTATTTTCTTCTAAACCAAGGAATTATCCAACTGGAGACACTGTACGGTTTTCTTCCTGATCATTTTCTGAGTTATCCTGCTGACTGTGCGTGAGAGGTTGGATGTAGTATTACAGTACTTGGGAGGTGAAGAAGAGGCTGCGGAAGCAACCAGTAACTTCTCATATGTACCCAAAGCTATTTTTTCTCTATTACTCAGGTAATTCAGAGTACTGAAAACCCAATCGGAGTCTGTGTCAATACAGAGTTTTGTACCACATGTTGTGGTTATATTCACATCTGTTTTGCATCTTTGTCAATGAGCATAGACACTGTGCCTTTTGAAGAAGCTGAACTGACTGTAATAAGCCCAAAAAGGCTAATAATTATGGGCCATCTGTACTCCTGAGTTAATGGAGGGTCTTTTCCCTGTGCTTAGTTCATAGGATTATTGCATTTCCTGTAAAAGACCACAGGTCTTGGCAGTTATTAGTGATGACTTTACTGAGGCTCATATCAGTAAATATCTGCAGAAGGACATAAGGAGAACACCCCTCCCTTTTCTGCATTTATAACGTCTCTTCTCTGTTCTGGTATAATAAAATCTCCCTGACAGTTTCTATCGGATAAAAGAACGTACAAAACATTTCCCCCTTGCCTTCACAGACCATTTTTATTGCTGGAAAATTCACAGGTTTTGTATGCAGCAGTGACTGTGCAGGACTCAAGGCTAGAGCAGAGAATGTTCCTGTTTGAGGGTCAGGAGGTGTGGAAGCTTTGAGTGTTGGTTAATCCTTTTTCAAGCTTTGTTTTTTTTCCCCATAGGATGCATGCATTGTAGACCCTTCTGACTTTTCATTGTTGCGCTAAATACGAAGTTTTTGCCAAATTATTAATGGGACAAAATCTACTACTGAAATTCATTTGTGTCATTTTGTGCTCAGGCATGTCTTCAGGTGAATTTCTTTTTCCAGGGACAGGCTTACTTTAAACAACCTTAATCTTTTTGTTTGTTTCTGCTCTTTCTGTGCATTAAGAAGGTTGTCCTCGTACCTGCCTTATTCAGGAAGCCAGTAACAAGGCAGGCTGTTAACATAGCATGCTACAGCATAGCAGTGACAGCTCTTTTTCTGGATGTATATGCCAAAAAGCCTGCCTTTGCTCGCAGAGCTTAACTTGTCACAGGTCATGCTATTGGGAGTGGGACAGACGCAGACTATCTTAATACAGTCAGATGCAGTTATTAAAAAAGTGGACAGTATCTTTCCTAGAATAAGGCATAATCTTTCTGTTGCTGAGCCATAGCAGAATTCAGAGACTGAAATAAGCTTGGAATCTTTAAAGGAATTACATTTGTTATGTAAAAGTTCACTGAAAATGCTAGAAGTTATCATGCCTGATTGCCATCCGTTGCTTTCGTCCCTTAATTTACTGACAAGAAGGACTTAACTTCTCCATAGGCATATGAATGCTGAAATAGTAATGAAAATTGATTCTTGTGTCTCAGCCAGGAGGGGGATGAATAACCTTAGGGATTACTGCAGTACATCTGGAGAGCATGGCCACATGCTTGCCAGATGGTTGGACTTTTTTTCATTAGTACTATGGACTCTGCAATCAAACCTCAGATTCTGTGTGGATCTACAGTACATATGTGTGCAATTTGTCACAAGAACAGGCTTCCCAGGGAAGTGGTCATGGCACCAAGCCTGTCAGAGTTCAAGGAGTGTTTGGACAATGCTCTCAGTCATATGGTTTAGTTTTAGGTAGTCCTGCGAGCAGCAGGGAGTTGGACTCGATGGTCTTTATGGGTCCCTTCCAACTTGTGATATTCTATGTTTCTAATTTCACCTCACAGGGACTGTGAGCACTGTGCCAGCTGGTTTTATTATGTGAAAGACAAAATTCTGTTGGGTTATGTTGCTGCCAAAGCACTTCTCTCCCTCATTGTATATGCATAGAAATGCTTGTGTTTGCTAGTTGTCTTTAGCAAAGCAGATTTTGCCTCTGGCTTTATCCTTACTTTTAGCACAGACGTATCTAGATACTGTATATGTCAACAGCTGTTTCTAGTCATTCTGTTAGACCTTGTGTGAAGGGTAACAATGAAGTTTTCACAAGGCAGGGAGTCCCAGGCACACTGTCCTGAAGGTTATACTTCCTTTGGGAGTTGACTCTTGAAACATTTACAAAAGAGGGTGCGAAGTTATGCATTTTGGATTTGAATCTCGAACTGATGACTAAAGCAACATGAGAATAGCATTTAGTGTGGAACGTCATGATGAGTACACCTGTTAGCATCCCACACACTGAAGAAAACAGCCCCATAATAAGAGAGAGTTACACAGACTGCGTCTTGTGCAAAGCTTTCCAATACATTTGTAACCAAGAGAAACAGTTGAAAACAACATTAGTTCCTATAATACTTTTTGTTAGAAGTTTTCAAACTTGTAAGTTTCAGTTCCTGGAAATGTACAGTTCAAAGGCAGTGACGGCATTTTCATGAACTTGCATATTATGCACGGGGATGTGTGTGTGTTATTTATATTAAAGAGGAGTAATTTCCCATATATATAGCTTGTGACTTTAGCGTATAAATTGTTTCTTACCCTAGCTGATTTGGCTGGGAGACCAGTGAGAATTTTCATGTTTTCATCACTTATATCATGCATTTGAGTTTCTGAGAAGAAGTTTGGGCTTTGTTGTTGATGAAACTCACTAGAGTTTTGCTGTCCAAGTAGCATTTATTACCACTAAAACAACATCAGAGGTTATCAAAATGTTATAGCACGGACTAAGCCACAGCCTGTAAATTTCCTTAAAGGATTGCTCTTTTTTGTTTGTTTTGGTTGGTAGTATGACTCTCATAGGTGTGGTATGTGTAGGACTGCAGTGCCATGGGAACCTGTGCTCTGTGTGTGCTCTGGAAGGTTTTTATTTCCATCTCTAACTACTGAAGTTCAGCAATATCTTCCTGCTACTCCAGTATGTCCTTTTATTGAAACATCATAAACATTACTAATCATTGTAGGTAGTCTAGGTTAAGAGACATCCATAATCACAACTTATATTATTTAAGGGGTTTTCAGTGCCCTGACTGTTGTTTGCTCCTTGTTTCCATTTTGTTCAAGTTTTTCACATTTCGTTTATCTTTTACTGTGTACTTTCCATCTAGGAAAAGTGTGAGAGCAACCCTACACTTTGTTTTCTACCACCAAACACCACAATTTGTCAAAATTTGCTTCCCCCCTGCCCACGTTTGACAGAACTCTTATCTGTGGAGAGGTTCCCAGGTGGTAAGCTAAAAGTGCCACTCCCTATCTCTTTTTCCTCTGATGGGTAGACTCACAGCATGCTACGAGTCTCCTGTAGTATGCTAGAGAGCCTCCTTACTTAAAGTCAGTGTGCAGGTATTACAGGTAGTTTCACTGGCCTGCAGAATCTTTCTGTGATTCCAGAGAGGAATAATATAGATACAGCAAATGCCTCCATACACTTGCTGCTGGATTGTGGTAGGAAATCAGCTTAGTCATAGATCTATTTGTAAATTGGGGAATTAAGTTCTTTAGCAGCTGCTCCTGACTGGCTGATCGCTCACTGCTGCAGTAGTCTGCTGGATTGTTTTACCTCTGCAATCATCCAGTGTCATATTTTTCTCAGTATCTTTCTTCCCATGTGAAGATTGATTTCTTAGGGAAGACTGGGCATGATGTGATCGTAAGGATAGCTCCTTTGTGGTCCAGACAGCATTGGTGGTCAGCCCTTGTGCACTGGTCCACACCAGCTCTTGGTCCTTGAGTCTTCCAGACTCAAGAGCTAATTCTACACACCTCCTTTCCTACCTGAATCTTGCTTAGATAGTTCTTCAGAAACATGAGAAATTGTGGTCTAAAATCATATGAGTCTATTCTCAGGAGGCCTTCTGTGAGCTGATAGATCTGTAAGATTACTTCCTCTTGTTCAAATGAATCAGCTCCCCCTCAGGTAGACCTAAAGCTCTCTTACCTTCTTTTTGTCAAAACTCTGTATAAACATGGTTTGTTTTGCTCTTTCTCCCATCATTTAGAAATGCTTAAGAGGCCTGATTCATGCTTGCTTTTGCCACTTCTAGGATATGGATATTACTGACATTGTTACCAGTCTGTGAGCTGTGTGCTCCTCATCCAGTTTAAATCTGACTTTGCTCCTTGGCAAAAATTCTTTATGGTGGTTGTCACTCACCCAGCATAATTAGAGAGTGAATTTAGGTTCTGGTAACTCACTGGAATGAAGTATTGGTAGAATGTCCTGCTGAGTTTACTGTGATAATATTCAACTGCAGCTTAAACTAACCCATCAGACCCTTCCTTTTCTATCCTTACAGCCACCATCAAATGCGGGATGAATCAAGCTCCACATGTTGTACGTTTTCAGAGCACTTTGTTATTTGTACCAGATAACTCAATTCTTTGTTCAATGGAAAGAGATGTGTAAAGCCTGGCAATATCTTTTTGGAAATTCTTCAAATGAATTAAACATTCAGCACATTAAATGTTTTACTAATGAATGGGTGAGAGTCTTGGCAATGCTTTAGCATCCCTAGGAGTATTCCCATACCTGAGATAAAATGAGCAAGGAATCTGCTGAGTTCCTCCTGTGCCTGTTGCTTATGCCCCAATTTAAGGAGAGCTGTTTTGCATGCGTCTTACTTAACCAGCTATCTTTAGGATCTTTTAAACATCACTCTGTAACTTGGGAGACTGCTGGAAAGTCACCATAAGAAAGTGGAGTCCATATGGGCAGAAGCTCAAAGAAGAAAAATAACTACTTAACATTCACTAATTGTTTATTCTAGAAGGTTTTCTTCCCCCACGTGGATCTGATAAACCGGCCTTCCTCCCACGAGGTTTGGAGTTTGTCTCAGCTACAATTTGTTTCGTAGTGATGACTGATAGCTGGTCAAGCTAATCTGTTTGATGGGCCTTGAGTACAAAGTTAAATGTAGTCATATAACGGACAGCATTTTCCTGTTGGTACTTCGGTTAAAGAAAAAGGAGGGGTCTTCAGGGGCTAGGCAGGAGAAACACATGCAATTTATGGTCTCAGCATGGACAAACATCTCCGCTAGCTTTAGTTACATTAAAGAATTTTTGGGCTTCTTTATAGGGTGTGTCTGCAGTATCCTGTTTTTTTATATAGATGTGCACAATGAGGAGAAATCAGAAGCAAGAGGATGAACACATACATTTTTGCACTTTGAAATTACTTCTTCTTGCCCTTTAAAACAATAAACCTTCCAACTTATCTTTATTTACACAGACCTGTCTACCTTGGCATCAATTTTTTTTCTTTTCATAAGGAGCAGTATTTCTGTCTGCAAGGTACTGGATTTGTTAGCAGATTTCTTGGAAACAGGTCTTAGAGTACACATAACTAGTCTTGCTTTATAATGGGTGCTTAATACTCAATAAAGCAAAATAGTTCACTTTTGCCTCTTGGCACCAGTTCAGCAAAATACATAAGCACACTTAACTTTTGGACTCATGAGAACCTCCAGAGATTTGAATGGAAATATGAAAGCCTTTTGTAAAAGTTTATTAAAAAAAAAAAAAGTAGAATATAGAAAAAAGAAATTCTATAAAAAATACTAGTTTTTCCATGACTTCAATGTTTTATCTTTTCCCCCATTTTCTTATGTCCTGTCCTCATTACTTTGTGGCACCGAGCCCTTGCATAAAACACTTGTTGTCCTGTAAAGGAGAAATTGAAGTTGTGCTGTGACTGAGTCAGCATCCCTTAGCATGAACCTCCTAGGTTGCTCAGCATGGTGAAATAAATAAATCTCAGCGTGGGTGGCATGCTGGAGCAGGGCTGAAAAGAAATAAGAAGACATGGAAGTGGAAGGGGTAGGAGGAACACAGAAGACTGGTTGCATATACACATTTCTGTAGTTTGAAATCATGTAAAGCTTGTGAACATTCTGAACACTGCTCCAGCTGAAGAAAATACAGTGCAGTAATTCAGCAAAGCCTGATTCATGCCTGCTTCACACAGTGCAGTGCTTTTCATGGGAGGCTGGATAAGCCCGTATGTCTACATGGTACAATACAGAGGAGTGCAGAGATACTACCTAGATTCCCTGCCTGTGTATTTGTGCTAGCAAAACACCAAACCTGGCTTTTGAAGGAGACTAACCAACTGTACCACACTGATGGGACCAGACTGCTTCCTGCTTAACAGATAACTTCTTTGCCATGAGATTATATATTCCTGAACCACGCTCAGTTGCACTATATGGCATATGTTTTGCCATCATTTGCACCTTCAGAGCTGCTTCAGGTTGGTGAGTGTCCAGCAGGACTTAAATCCCTCTAGTCCCCTCCTCCCACAAAAATTTGGGCTATGAATTTTGTGGAGCTGCTGAGAAATGCTGCAGACTTGTTCCTGGTCTTGTTTCTTCTCATCTTCTCATGTCTGTGTTTTCCCTCACACACAGCAGAAAAAGACACTAACTCTTGCTCTTAGCAAACTCAGTCCAGATACATGAATTCAAGTTGACAGTCTGGGTTAGTTTTAAACACAGTGAATTCATTCTGATTCATATCATTCAATGGGAGAGAAAGAGAAGTGTTGGCCGTCTGAGGAGTTCAAAAGGGTAAACTTATTAATAGCTTGGAAACAGAATTTTACACTCAACTAATTCCCAGTAAAAAATAACTGAGAATCATTTATAGCAGTTAGATGTGAATTCACGTAAGACCTGGTTCCACTGCCTGTAATAAGAGCAAAAATACTTCTTCTGGAATTAAAAGTTTCTCATTATGATTAAATCAAATTTTCCTTAAAAAAAGACAGGAAGAATTTTTTTTCTCTTGACCTACTAATGTATTTATTGCAGGTGAATTCCAATGTTAAAAGCAATTTCAAGAAAGTGCTTCTTAGTAGCTCTACTCACAGCAAACACCACTGAGTATTTATTCAATTTAATTTTATTATTATTGTGCAAAAGTCTAGCATCTGTGTCCATTTCTGATTCTTTTCTGAACATCTGCTCCATGCTAAAATCTGTCAAAGAGCTGAGTTTTTTTTAAAAGCTGACAGAGGGGATTTAGTTTTTTTTTTCTGGAGACTGCAAAGAATTGTGTGTTTTGTAGTCTGACCTACAGTGCTTTCACGCTGACAGCAGTGTCCATGCCGTGATAGTCTGGTTGAGCAGAAACAGATGTCATGGGCTCATTGGACAGTTTCCTGAACGAACAAGCAGTTTCTGATAAAGTCCGGTTTTTCATGGTGGGATTCCTGAATGCTGTATTTCCTTGAAAAGAAGGAAAGTTCTTAGTTTCCATATGCACAAACTTCAGTTAAATTGAATTAAGCACTTAGCTCTTCAGAGTACTTTTTTCTCCCATGGAACCTTATTGCTAGAACTCTGTGTTACCATCCAGACTTCAGAGAGGAATTTATAAGCCAAAGCTGTACTCAGGGCCTTAAAACCTAAGCCTGTGTATGAGGTCTCCTCCAGTGCAACTTCTTAAAACTGATTTAACTTCTCAGAAAAAGATTCTTTAATGCCTCATAGTGCCCACAAATTGGATGTGGTAACAATCTCACTGTGATAATACATATGTAACTTGCATGCTATTGATAGTTTTAACATTGGCAGTAATTTCGTATCTTGATCACTATGACAATAACCTACTTGCAGCACCTCCAAGTATGGGGTGAAGAATTCCAGCTTTGCCTGCCGTCTGCTTTGTGTATGTGTTAAAGCTGCATTTGCAGTCCTCATTCACCACTGAATCCTGCATCAGCGGCAGTTCACTCCACAGCAAATTAGGGAGACTAGCTGAAATACAGTGTCCTTAAAAAGTGCCCTTACACCTCCTGCCCATCGTGGACAGGATTATCACATTAGTTTTGAAGGCAAAGGCAGATGCAGCGAGTGGCCGTGCTGGCTATTTTTACTTCGACCGCTCACTCCCCGAGGAGCAGGGGAGCGGCGGAGGCGTTCTGCAGCCCTTTCTCCGAGACGTGAGGCAGAGCTGTGCTGCAGCTGTTGCCCTACTTACTTACCACTGACTTACTTAAATGCGTCGGCATTTCACTTCTGCAGGGCTCCCCTGGCTCTGTAGCTGCCTGTGAAATCAGGCATGTGAATTTACTTTTACCCCCTGGGGTTGAATCAGGAAGTTGCCTGTTGGGATTGGGACACAAGTGGGTTTACCATTATTTTAGTGAAGTACTTCGAAAAGTGCTGTCGTCTTGGTGGGTCGCACCGGATGCTTGTGACATTTGACTGAGATATTCCAGAGCCTGTGCGTGGGAGAACTGGGTGGTATGAAGCAGTGAGCGGTGTGTTCACACCACGGCCTACATGGACTACACTCCGACAGTTTTGGGCCCCTCCCTACAAGAAGGATGTTGAGGTGCTGGAGCGTGTCTAGAGAAGAGCAACGAAGCTGGTGAGGAGTCTGGAGCACAAGTCTTATGAGAAGCAGCTGAGGGAACTGGGGTTGTTTAGTCTGGAGAAGAGGAGGCTGAGGGGAGACCTTATTGCTCTCTGCAACTACCTGAAAGGGGGTTGTGGCAACGAGGGTGTTGGTCTCTTCTCCCAAGTAACCAGTGATAGGACAAGAGGAAATGGCCTCAAGTTGCACCAGGGGAGGTTTAGATTGGGTATTTGGAAAAATTTCTTCACTGAGAGGGTGGTCAGGCATTGGAACAGGCTGCCCAGGGAGGTGGTGGAGTCGCCATCTCTGAAAGTGTTCAAAAAACGTGTGGATGTGGCACTTCAGGACATGGTTTAGGGAACATGGTGGTGCTGGATTGATGGTTGGACTTGATGATCTTGAAGGTCCTTTCCAACCTAGTGTTTCTGTGATTCTGTGATTCTGTGACAAGGAGCGTAAATAACGGCGGGGCCTCACCGTCTGTGTGTGTTTGGGAGCCCGAGTTCACTGTTGAGTGTTTTCACTATCCGTGTGACGGTGCAAGCCTTTTCATTTCTGCTCCTACAGGAGACAGAAAAAGCCCAGTGAACTTGAAGGGCCCAAAGGGAGATACTAAGTTTTAAATCTGTTTGTTTTAGGAATTTAAAGCCAAAGGGCTGACCTTTCACACAACCGTTCATGCCCTTGGAGTATAGTGGTGATTGTTCCTGAACGTGAATGTGTTTTTTCTGTGTAGCTCAAATAAGATTCTGGTGTGTATGGTTGCTGTGTGTTACCAGGTGTGAGCAAGGCAGGTTGTGTTCATAGGACTTTGCCTTTCTGCCGGGATAATTTTTAGTTTTTGCTGTTGAAAGTTTTCAGACACAGGGGAAAGGCCAACATGAGACTGAGAGGCAGGAGAGAGTATCAGAAGAGTTAGTTGGTACCATGGTTATGTTGCATGAGTGCCAGGAGGCTCCACTGGTAGAAAGGGAGTTCAAATTGTCCTGAATGGAATTTAACAAAGAAGTGATTTCTGCAGTTACTGGAAATCCATAGCTGTTGTCAGCCAAAAAAATCCACCTGAAGTTACCAGTTTTCAAGACAGAAACTATGACGACCAGACCTTGATTCAGTGTACCTTTAGTCCACTTGCAGAAGCGTTTTAGAGTTAAAACTTTGCAGGGATGGGGAGGAAGCAAAACCAAATAACCCAAATGTTTTTAGATCCTTTGTAGCTGAAGTGTCTTCAGATGCTTTTTTGTTTATTGATTTCTGTTACTATGATATTTCTTTGTGAGTTGTAGCATACTAGAAAGCAGAAAGAAAAGGAACTTGTCTACTTTTTTTTTTCTGCCTTGTGCTCCTGACGGCCTTTCTGCCAGCCATGACAGTTTACATCTTGTCTCAGTGATATGTCCCGGTTCTCCATGTTGTGTGCGAGGGCTTAGCATTCCACTGCTTTTTGCTTAATAAATTAAAGACTGGGAAGGAGTAACACTGTAATACTTGACCATATAAGGGGAGTGGACTGTTGTTTTAGTTCTGCTCCTTGCACAATATGCAGTTGAAGCCTTTTAAGGGAAGGCAGTGCAGACAGAGTGAAAACATCCAGAAGGAGACCATCCATTTCACATTATAGTTGATGCCAGTGCTGGTGCGGTCATTGCTACTGCTGTGAATTTCTCACAGGCTGTTGGAGTTGCATAGTTAAAAAGAAGAAGAGACTTACAGATGAAACTGAAGAAAAAAGTTAAAACCATTTAGGTCATGGCTCCTGCATCTTGAGTAATAATAAGAATGAAGAGGGAACTGACCAAAGGTGAGCTGAATTAGACTTCCAAAGTTGAGATATTAAGTAGTAAAGAGCTTTTCAGGTTCAACAAGAGACCACAGAAAGAAAAGTGGAAACATCATGCAGTGAGAATGGGATAGGGACTCGGTGACTAAAAAGGCAGTGAATATTGTGTCTAAATTTTCAATAAAGTTTTAAAAAATTTCTTTGCAAAAGAAATTTGAATTTTGGAGAGGAAATGAGCTAACTAATGCAAATGATTGGATGAAAAGAAACTGTGACAGCATGATAGGAGTTTAATCCTGAATGTCATCTTAGTACTCCAAAAGAATGAATCCATGAAATTTAAGGTCTGGTTGCAAGTACACTTAAGTAAGTCCATCAAAGCAAAGACCATACTCTGTGGTTAGAGAATAGCAAAAGCAGGATTGTACTACACACAATCCTTCAGTGGCCCACATCTGTCCCACAAATTCCTTCAATTCGTGTTTGTTAGGGCCCGAGAGTGCTTAGTCTTCTGCAGAATCAGGCTGGTTGCTCTCTAAATTATAAAGAGTCTACCTCAGTGCTGGCTCCACAGAGAGGAGTAGGACTGGAAAAAAAGGTGTCCATGAAACACCATCTATGTTTTGAAGCCTGTTCACCCAAATGTCTGTGAGCATCTTTCACACGTGCATCTGATACCTACAGGTGGTGGAAGATGAGAGACAAGGGCATGCAATAGCCGCTTCTGTAGTGATTCTTTCATTAATATCTCTTTCTTCCTCCAAGTTAAGACTCTATGATGAATGTGATGCTGTAGTTTACCCTAGCCAGCATTTCACCTACAATGCAAAGCTCTAGCCAGTCGTTTACAACAGTTCATCAGACCTGCCAAAGAAAGCCCTTCCCCCAACATTGTGACCTTTATCTACGTGGTGAACAGGCGCCACAACTCTGGCAGGATAATTTTGTTTGATTGACTGATCTATTCTCAGAAGTTATGAAAGTTTCACTGGGCACAAGAAAGTCAGCTTGCCACAGGCCGTTTGTTGTATCTGAATGATGTCTATTCATCAGGACTTGTTGTGGCATTGTAGAGAATAGGTCAGAACAAACTTCCCTCTGACTTTTGTTAACGTAAGTCAGGGTAATTCTGCTCAAGTCAGTGGTGTTTTGTCGGTGCAAAACCACAGTGAGCAGGAGATATCCTCAAGAACCACTTTGCTTTATTAGCCCATTTGTGAAAAACAGTCTTGTCTCCACTGGGTAGAAAACTAAAAGGCAGGCATCATAAAGATATTCCTTCAACCCATTTAAAAAAAAAAAAAGAACTTTTTTTCCAATGGAAAGTTATCTTTTTACACAGTTTAAGCAGAATAATATTTTTACTGTAATTCCAAGGAAAATAATTTGAGTTATCAAGAGCCCTGTACCCTCTGCTTTTCTTAGTTAGGTGACATGCATGTGGCGATGAAGTATAAGGAAGAAGGTCTGGGATATTCAGACATGCAGCTGTACAAATATAGTCCAGTAGCCTGGTGCAGAACAGATAAATTTTCCACAGTAGTCTGTTAAGGCTTTCAGGAGCAATTCTAGAATTAGCTATGAATTTTTTTTCTTCTGACAGAAAATTTTCAAAAATTCTGATCTTCATTATGAAGATTATTATTATGTCCATTATTACTTTTATTATGAACTGGCCAGCTCATGCTTTGGTGACACTTATTGTGGAGTTCAAGAATTGGCTTAACAGTTCTGTGTTGGTACTAAACTCTCCAATAATTCTGTTTTCTAGTGATGAGATAATTCAAACTGCTTCTCGTCGTTGTGTTGTATGTGTTCTCCCTATGTTTTAATATAAAGTGGGTGGTCAGTATAGGTAGTGTGGGACTAGCTCTTCAAAGTAAAAACGTGACTGAAATTGTGCAGTAGGAGGGTAAATTTAGCTATATAACTTTGCAATAATTTATATTCTTATTTTAACTCACTTTGTTATCTCCCCATTTAAAAACAGCTGCTCCTGCTCTTTTTTAAATTCACAAAATATAGTTTTAAATAATGTATGTAATTGCAAAAAGTACAGTCCACTCTTCTTTGATTTTTTTTTCCCCCTCCTTAAGCAGTATTTTGGTGTACTGGGAACATAAATACCCTTAGCTCTGATATGGGCAGAATAACTGAGGTGATTGCCCTTCAGTTTAGGTCCAAGTGTAAATATCCCGTTCCCCAGTCTAGCAAGAACTAATTAGTGCTGCACACAGACAGAAGAAACTTTATTGTGTAATCTCATTGATGTAGTGAGCACTTACACTGAAGGAAGGCAAGTAAGAATACTGTTTGAAGTCAATCCCATTAAATGTCTGATGTGACAAGAACCAGAATGTCCACAGTTTGTTGTGTTCCTTCTATATAGTTCATACTCATGGAATATATAAACAGAGGTATATCAACTGTGTGGTTAGACATAAATAGAATACCTTTACTTCAAATAGACTAGTACCATGAACCTATTCATATGGCATTTTTTTTTTCCAGTTCTTAGTTTGAATTGCTCTGGAAGTATGTTTCATCCATCTTGTCGGGCCTTTTGGCAGCTAACACCTTCACCCAGAGAACTCAGAGACTGAGGTATTGCCCTTACAGGAGCACTACTGTGTCAGTATCTAACTGATGATGCATTATACCTATATATAAGGACATGTAAAATTTATTCTGATGAGTGAGACCACTACAAGATATAAACTCTTCGCAGTACCTGTTCCAAAACTCACTTTCTGAGAGAAGTAGTATCCTGTCTGACCAAGAGATCTCGTATAGACAAAAATATGGTAACCACTTGACTTTCCATTTCTGACTCTTACAAATTTAGGGACTCCAGTGTAAATGTACAGAAAGAAGAGAAACTTAAAAAATTTAATTGCTAAAAACATGAGAGTTTGTAATTAATAGATCTGTGATTTGTTATAGATAAATCAAAAATCTTTACCATAACTCACCAGCAATTGTTCTTGCAGAATTACAAGTTCCAGAAGCACTCTTCCTAAGCATTTATTTGCCTAGCAGAATAAAATATTCTCTTAGTATCTTTCAAACTTGTCATGAAATCATATGCTGCATTGGGTAGTGCTGGAAATCTTCAGTGGTACATAGAGGCTAATTTCCAAATTTTGGTCCACAAGGGATGCTACCCTTTTGTCTCAGCTGGCACTTAAGAAAAAAAAAAAAAAAAACAAAATTGGGCGCCTAAAAAAAAAAAAAAAAAAAAAAAAAAATTGGCTACTTAGTGTAGCAATGACTGAAAGCTCTGATATTGTCATTTTGTCTACAGGAAAGCAGATTGGTGAATGTAAAGTGAAAAAAAAGTTTTGGTTAATGAAAATACTTCTTCTTTTTTTACTTTCTTTGCACTGAAGTCATACCAGTCCTATTTCTTGTAGAAGGGTGTAGATAGATGTAAGACCATTAAAAATCCCTCCCCCTTCTCACGTTTAATCTCTGTTTTCCCTAGCTTTGAAGATCTAGAAATTTTCCAGTTACAGAATATTAGTTTTCTTCCTCTGAGGGTATTTTCCTGTAGTTTGCATTGTTTTCTGTTTGATCTGAGGCAGCACATTATTTCTCCAAGTCTGCACCTCTGGGAATTTTTTGCATCTTCCTGTGGGAACCCCTTTCATGTTTCCTGGGTGATCATTCACCTTAAATGTCTATAGGTTGCATAACGGCACATTCTGTATTTATTGAAACTTCTAGTGATGATTCTTCTGTTCAGTAAAATGGCACTTAAAAAAAAGTGTGCTTAATTTTCAGTATGCTTCTACTTATTTACTCTGTTAAAGTCTGAAGAGTCAAGAACAAAAATATTGCGAGGAACAATCTGTCATATTTCGTTACAAACTTTGTATGTATATGTTTATATGTATATTATGTTTGTTTGTTTGAAAGGCTTAGTTTAAAGTAAGTTCAATGCCAACACAATCAACATCTGTATTTGCAGTGCTAGCCTAGTGCATAGAAATCTTTGAAAACTGTTACAGCCCCTGGAGGCCTTTGGTGGTGGTCAAGATAGGTCCATCCAAGTCTGTTTGTCCCCAGACTAGAGGAATACAGAAAAGTGAAAGGGAAAGGATTTCCTTCTCTAAAACTAGTACTAGGATATGGGAACATTTTTTTTCTGTATTGTTAGGCTACCCCAAGAGAATTGGTTTTGCTCTTCTAGCATGTTAGCCATTGTTTTCTGGTTGATTGATTTCTAGTTTTTGGCAGTACAGTCCTGTTCCAAACCTGCGGTTGCTGTCACACAAAGATTAAATCCCTTTATGCTCTTGATTTTTTGCTGAGCCAGCCAGAAACCTGTTCAGCTCTGCACTGTATAACCTCCCTTATACAGCAGCATTTCTGAGGGCCAATAATGTAGCTAGTGCTATTAACATAAGGAGAAATACATTTGCCACTACTTCTAAGATAGAGTCATGAAAACTGAGTTTAGGATTAAACATTTTGATAATATTTTTTTCTCCAGGTACCTCTTTCGTTCTTTTCAAGTAAGTATCAGCAATTCTTGCTCTATCTCATTTAAAAAACACTCTTTTTAGATGTAATATTTAAGTACAAAAAGAACACCAGGCTGAATAGGAGGAAACTTAGATAGCAATGGATATTTATTTCATTTTAAAAGGTGGATTTTGAGACTTCATACCAATGCTGATTAACAACTTAAAGATTTCAGAGAGGGGCTGAAATACTGAAGGACTGAACTGTCATTTCGGTACATTTATGTACCAGGTTTTGAAAGGGTCAGTATTTGCATATTTGAGAGTTCATCCCATCTAACTTACATGCCTACTTTAAGACAGAGTGATGGACTGTCTGAAAACAGGTATGTCTCTGTTGATCAGAGAGGTGACTGCTTTCACCTTGACATGTAACTTCTAGGCGGATTGTGTCAAATGCGTTGAATCCCGCTTTGATTGACCTGCTTTGCCTTGAGGTCTTGACTGCAGTTAAAATGATGTAAATTGTCTCACGTCAAATATTCTTCTGTGGGGGTGGAATTCAGGAAATGTTTGTTAGGTGTGATGGCTGCAGCAATCCTAGGGAGATCGTAAGGACCTTTTTAGTGGTCAGATTCCTTGACTATATCTCAGGTCTTATTTTTCATATTAAAAACCAGTTGGCTCTGAAAATCCTAGGCACACTGTGGAAACGAGCAAATATAATTAGAAACAAGAAGAATGGTAATACTTATTCTGTATAAATCCCAGCTTGGTAGTAGGTTCCTTAGAGGATTTGAGTTTTTATTCTTTCTTGGTTTTTAGTCCAAGAAAGGATTTTTTCCTTATAGGTTATAACAGTAATAATTACCGGTTAACAACCTTATATGGTGGTTTATTTTGGTTCTTTAAAATACTGGCAGGTCAGACAGCTAGTGGGAGTATTTCATATAGGTGTGACAGAGGAGACAGGGAAAGTAAGTTCAGACTCAGGCTGAGGTTGGGAAAGCGTTTTTAGAGGAGATACTGCATCATGGAAACTTTCCTGTATTGTCTTGGCTTTGAATACATGAACAGAAGTAAAATATCTTTCAAGCACATTGGTGTTAGCCACCCATGTTTTTAAAGGAAGGTGCTTCAACATGATGCTTTAAGTTTCATTAAAGTATTAGTATAACAAAACCGTGTATCTCTAGATATAACTGTTTCTTGCTCAGTAACAACAGAAAGATACTGGTAAAGCCTATTGAGCGGATGTCCTACATTTTCCAAAATACTATATTTAGTCTGTAAACATACCTGGATTTTGGCTGAAGTCAGGTTCTGAGGCAAGGATTGGTTTTGAATGGTGCTGTTGATCTGTTCTGGTTTTTTTTTTTACTTATGTAAAAAGTAAAAGCTGTCAGGAGATGTAGCAAGACCTACAATATTCCTGAACTGATCTCAGACCATATGTAAAAATAGCACTGTCTTAATTGTGTGATACTTTATTGTGTCTTTTCCAGAGTGGCAAAAGTAATGAAGGTTCCTGTGTATGAGACGCCAACAGGATGGAGATATTTTTCCAATCTCATGGACTCTGGACGTTGCTCACTTTGTGGAGAGGAAAGCTTTGGCACTGGTAAGTAATACATAATAAAAAATCTCCACAGACTTTTATTGACAACTTTTAGTTTTCCTGGGTGCTTCAAGTCAAAGCCAAAAGAATCAGCAAATTAACTCTGTTTTGTGCTGGAACAGTGAACTGCCAGTTGTTCACATCTTGAGGGTCTTCTTGCAACTCTGGTGTCCAATACCTTGAGGTATGAACAGTGTAGAAGATGGGCATTCAGAAGCCGTAGGCAATCTTACCACTGCTCAGACAGCTTTTGGACGTGCCTGTCACTCTCTTCTAACTGGAACATAATGCAGAAAGGTCTCACTGGTTCCACTGTAATAGTCTTTTCAGAGGCTGCAACAGCAGCAGCATTTGGAGGGATTTCGCCTGTATTGCAACCACATGGTTTTTCCTAATGTGATTCAGTGTACAAAGTATGAGAATTGGTATGGTTAATGGTATGTCTAATCAAACATGTTGCAGATGTCCCTTTTTGGAACATCACAATTACCAAAACTCAGATAAAATCATCAACAGAAGAAATTCAGTTACATGTCAGCATCTGTGTTTTCCCTAAGTATTTCTCCCTTATCTGTCCCAAGAACCAGTCAAACAGTAGAATGCAGAATGAAAAACAAATTTGAGCCCTCATGAATTCAGTAGCAAACAATTCAAATATGTAGTCTGTAAATCTGCACAAACATGGTTTTGATTTATAAGAAAAATTAAATAGATTTCAGTGTTTCTTTTTTTCTTTCCTGGATTCTGGCACAGAAATTCTTTCTTCTTTTTATTCATTAGTAGGGTTACGTTACAAGTGTTTTGAATGAGCACACATCATAATAACTTAACTTTGCCTTGCTAATAATTTATTCTATATTTTGATGTGAGTTCTGTCGTGCCAATATTCTTTATTTTATGCAATTCATTGGCTACAGCTTTTCATAGAAAATAATTCATCATGTGGGAAAACTTGGTTACAAATTTCATTTTGCTTTGATTGAGTTAAGTCTAGTATTAAGTTTCTAGGTTAAGGTCAATCAGAGCAGAATGCTGCTTTTTAAAAAATGAGGATACCTTTAAGCAATAGACATGCCACTTCATGTGTTAGCCTGTCATCAACTGTCTGTAAGTATCTGTACGGACTGTTATGGAAGAACTAAAAATGTGGTTTTGAGTGTCTATCTGTAAAAAGTAAAGAGAATTTAAATTAATAATGATTGTTTATTTTCTTTCTGTTGTGAATGGGAACCGGTGTCCCATGATTAACAACTTAGATGCCTTGGCTTTATTGCTGTGACTGGCACAGATTTGTATTGCTTTGAATGTATCTTTTGAATAGATATTTTCAAAGTGTGTTCTGCAAGGTCATTGAGTTTTAACTTGGAGAAAGGGGCAGGAATGTCTTGTACCTTTCAGAATGTATTGCCATTTATTGTGGTGTGGTGTTAGACTGTGTCTCCATTTGCCCATGAGAGGTCTGGACTGAGGAGTTTTCAGCTGCTTTTTGATGCTTTGTCACTAGACCAGTTCTGTACCTTTTCCCTCTAAATATTGAAGTTTCTTTTGCTCATCCAAAATGAGATACTTCCATGAAACTTGCGTGGGTCTTGAGACATCAGTATGACCTCATTAGCATCCATATTACTTGGAAAAAACTCCTGCCTTCATCATCATGCTGAAGAAAGGGAAGTGTGGATTTTGACTGGAAGGAGCTTGTAGGAGTCTGATGGTGAGTTCCCATAGGCTGAAGTACATCTGGGTGCCTTAGCCCACAGAGTGCAGCATCTCCTGCTGCATGCAGTTTTGTCTGTAGAGGTATGTAAAGCAAGCAGGGGTGGCCTCAATGTGCCATATGCTGTGAGAAACCACTCTCTCAGGCCTGTTTCTGCTTGGTGCGTAAGGCTCCTAGACTATCTTAATCTTGTGATGTTGAGTAGAACTCTTGCAGATGCTTTCTGTCTCAGGGAGAAGGGAAGCATCTTTAGTTGCTTAGTAGAAGCCTTGTCTCCTTTGAGATTTGTGATTAAAATTTTATGGTGCAGTTTTAAAAAAAGCCAAACATCAAATTCCCTTGACACATTAGAAAGGCATCTTCAGGTCTTGCTAAGCAGACGGTCCCAAGCATTGGTGGACTTCAATCCTGCAGATCAGTTATATGGGAATCAAGAGAAGTGGTTTCAGCACTTGATCTACTAAAACACTGAGGGCATTGTGATTTGTATTACTTTATTACCCTGAGTGTCAGATGGTGGTTGAAGTTGGGAAAGAGGGACAGGTGTCTCATAGAGGTCATGCAAGGGCCTGTGGAGTTTGTCTGTTCTTCTAGGTAGGCAAGAGGATTCCTCTAACTTTCCTCTGTCTTTACACTTGACTATTTTCCTTTGCTTGTATCCTTCTGCAGGGCCCTAAAACAATTGCATTTTGTACTGTAGCCTGTCTTCCAATTTTGCAGCTCCTGTCTTCTGACCTCAGACCAGTTTCTGCATTCCTAGCGCGCTCTGTGTTCCTGTCTTAATCTGGTTCTCCTATCCTGTCATTAGTTCTTCAGATTCCTGATAAATTCTGTCTCTTGTGAATTCTAAGGGTGCTTGAACAACATATTACTGTCCAGCGTGGAGAGCTGCTCTACAGCAGTATTTAATCTGTACACCCTGGCACATTCTGCTCAGATGAGCTTTGTTGTACCTGCAGTACTTCAGTGCTCAAAGCCTCCTGACCTCCCACTGAAGCCAAACCCATGTAAAGGCTAATCTGAACCCTCAAGATTCAATCCCATTGTATCCTGGTTTCAGCTTAGAAACAACTAAACACATCAGTATGTTATCAACTTTTTTTCATCCCAGATCCAAAACATAGCTTCATACTAGCTTCTATGAAGAAAATTAACTCTATCCCAGCTGAAACCTGGGCATATGGGCATCCAGACAACTTGAGCGCTGGGTTTGAATTCCTCAGTGCATGTGTAGTTGCTGTATAAATGAACTGTGACAGTGCCAACAGGGCAGTTATGCAATGACTGTGATGCCTAAAGTTTGTTTTTCTCCCTGCCTCAGTTTCCTTACCAACTTTCATTACAACGCAGCTGTCTGAAAATATCTTATATGCCAGGGAGTTTATTTGTAAAATACAGACTGGTCTGTAGATGACCCAAGACTTCAGCGATGCAAGCTGTTTTTAGCAATAAATATTTACCTTATTGCGAATCTTTTAGTGATGTCCTAAGCTGTGTGACCCTCACAAGTTTCTGCCACTATTGGGCATTTGAATCAATTTTACAGCTTTCCCCTCAATCGTATCTTTAGAGAACTGAAAGTTGGCACTTCTTTAACTTTCAGCATGAAATATTTAAAGAAATGTACTATATAGTTGATCAGAGTGGGAAACTTGCTGTTCTCTCCAAGAGAAAGAGGTTTTACAGATCCACATTGTGTTGTCAAACTAATTGAACAGCACTGGAGACTGATTGCTTGTGTACCCAGGTAATCCAGCCCAGCTGGAATTTCCAAATAATACAGAGCCCTGCTTTTATAACATAAGGGATTTTGCTCTTGCAAGTAAATAAAAGCAAATTTTCTGCTATAAAAGGACAAAAGATTTTGAAAACATCCCATAGGGCTGTGTTTCCCAGACTTGTTTTCTGGCAGCTGATCTTGGAGCTCAACCAATGCTTTAAAAACTTCTTCCATTTTTGTAGCAGTGTGGGGAGCTTGTCAGATGAGGTTAGTAGCTTTCTGGTTCTATGACTAATGCCCAGGACACAGTTCAGAGAAGGGCGTCAGCAGCAGCAATTAGTTTCTAAATTTCATCAGCAAACTATTAATCAGGATTAGGAGAGCTGTGTGGCTGATTTATCTTTCTGCAGTTTAAACTACTTCAGTAATTGCTACATCTTTCATAAATTTGCATGCTTCATCTCCAAATTTCCAGATGCTATTAACATCAGCTGCCTTCTCCTGAAAGATTATGTAGAGGACAACTAATGGAGAATATAAAAATATGCTGCTGTTGAAATGAATGAAAGCCTTAAAAGAGCTGTTTGGTGATATCTGTTACAGGAAGACAAATCTAAAATAATCTCATTAACTTGAATAAAGGAACGCATTAGAATACCCCTAAATCTCTATTTGCATAAAATATTGTCAGATTTCAGATTGCTGGATGATAAATTTGTAAGACTCAAAGTGCATCCAAACAAAATGGTTTGCCATGAGTTTGTATACTTGCTTCAGTCAGATTTTTGTTTTAAAATCACATTTACAGGATGAAATGTCCTAGACAGAGATGACTAATTCAGGGAAAAGCACTTACAATTTCTTGATGCATAAGATCCTCAGGGCTCACTGTCTCTATCAGAATTTAAAATCTCAGATACAGATTAAGTTAGACACATAAAAGACAGTCTGCATGCCCAACAGCCTTCCAATATCAGAAAAATCATTTGAATGGTATTACTTTGTTTCTCAGGCTACTGCCTCTCAAGACTTTACTTCACTTTAAGCCTGCTTAAGCTGGTTACTTCTTAATGAATGGGAACATGCTCTGAGAGTTTTTCACAGATTGTTTACTCTGAGTCTGCCCATAGCAATTGACTGTTGCAGTAGGAAAAACTAACTTTTGCTGCTGTTATATGGAGAAATATGTGACAAATTAACTTAAAAATTAGTGGTCGAAGTAGTTGCAGTTGTTAGAATTTCCCTTACCTGTGGCAAAATAAATATAATGGCACAATCAGAAAAATATCTGTTGACTCCTCTGTGCTGTTGTGTCTATCTGCTTCAGCTCCTTAATCAGAGTCTGGAATTCATCAATGCCTTGGATGTTTCAATTAAAAGTATTATTCATAATTATCCTGAGATTGCTGAGAGCCCTCAGCAAGCCAGGAGGACTATAGTCTTGCAGTCTCAGGAATACATAGTTGTGAGGCACCCTTTACTTGTCCCCTTTGCACAGAGCAGCTCTGCTTCTGCAGATCCACAGCAGCAAATACTGGATCTGTAAGGCAAAGAATGGTGTTAGCTGAGCTGAGGCAGCAGAACGAGGTCCCTCCCTAGAGTTTCTACCATGTCAGCTGGACACCAAGAATACGTGAGAGAGAGAGAGAGAGAGCAAAGACAACGTACAAAGATGATGGTACAGTAAGTGAAAAACAGAGCTGACAAATGGAGTTGCAGTAACTGGTTTCCATTTTCTAAAAGAAAGAAGGGCAATAAATAGACCAACATATGTGCATATAGTAACCTGTTTGATGTATATGCTGGTGAAATAAAAGAAGTGGAATAAACAAGTTCTGAGAAATCCCAGTTGTCAATTTTCCTCCTATTAAGAATAACAAACGGAGACATTTCTTGGGCACACAGGATTGTTGTCCCTGTACTCACATCAAGCTAGCGTTTTTAATCGGTGGCTTTTGATCCTGGAACAGTTGGGTTGTTTTCAGCTTTTCCATCCAGACTTTTGCCTCTGGATTACTTTCTTCCAACGCTTTCTCTTTCCAGAGAAGCAACAATCTGTATGTCCTCCTGAAAGACACACAAGGACACAGCACATGCTAAAGCTCCTAAATGGATCTGAAGAATGATACGTGTATACACTCGTCCCTCTTCATAGAGATTTATGAGCTTAAGCCATGCCAGAATAAGGCTCAGAGCACAACAGAGAGCTTTCCAAAAATTCTTCTGTCCATGTTTCACGGACCATTTTGGTTCAATGAAACATACTCGAAGGTTTTGTTAAATCAAAACTCATCTCTTCCGTGGTGTTCCGTTCAGACCATTGCACAGATGTCATGATGCATAGACCATTTTGCTGAATGAATGCTATATGTTTCACTGCACGACTTGTTGGCTGGCAGTCTACAGAGTGTTACACAACAGGAGAATAAATGATTGTTGACACTGGAACAAATTGCTGAGGTGTTGAGCTCAGTACCATGTCTCTACTTCTTGCTGGTATCTGTTGAGACATAAGCCATTTAAGTTGCTGGGAGTATCAGCAAAAGAGGTGACCTTTTATGTGAAACTGAATTTTTCAGTGGAAGGAGAGGAACAGCCATGGTGGGGTGAGCTTGCTGCTGCTGGGGCCCTGCCCAGCCCCTTGGGGCATTCCCACCCTGCCCGTGGGCCAGGACCCTATGTCAGCCCCTGGGGCTGTCAGCCCCTGCCCCAGTGATGCTGCAGCAGGGCCGGTCTCCAGCTTCTCACAGCCCTGCCCTGCCCTGCCCAGCCATGGACCCCCCAAGCCAGGCCTACCCACGGTCCCACATCCTGGCCTGGCCTCAGCCCACCCCCGTCCCCAGGGAGGTGCCCGGTGCCCAGGGCTGGGGCTGCCCTGGGGCTCCTGGCTGGGGCAGTGGGATGGGCTCTGGCCACTGGGCCCTGCCCTGCCACCCTGCGGGAGCCCCCAGCCCCTGTGGTGACCTGATGACTTTTCCTGCTGCTACCAGGAGAACGATGGACACTGGTGGGAAGTGACAGCCCTATTCTAGGTCTCTCTTTTTATGGCAGTGGCAGAAACCTGCATCAGTATCTGGGAGCAGACTCTTCGCTACCACAACAATGATCAGGACCATGCTGTCTCCTTTGCCTGCAAGTAAGCTGGCTTTATTGTCTGTAGGCCATATTGCTGCTGTTTCTGTGGAAGGCATCCTGTGTTACCGCAAAAAGGCAGTAAAAATGTGAGGACCCCATTGTCCAAAAGGCTGGCTTCCTCTGGAAGGACATTTGTTTTCCTTTCTTACCTGAAGTTATTTACAAAGCTATGAGAGCTCGCAAATAAACCTGCCTTTTTTTCTTCTCAATAGTTGGCACTCTTGCTTTCACAGCACCCAGGACTCTGGAGCAGGGAGCAGAGTGACCTGTCGCTCGTCCCACAGCAGCTCCTTGAGGACCAGCCCATAGCTCTGGCCATTGTAGTAGGAGACTGCCCTTGTTGCAGAGAGCTCACAGATTACAGATCAAGGCAGATAAAAAGTGGCAGAAATGAAGTTTTCTTACTATTATTCTTACTATCATGACAGCTACTTTGCAAAAGCGAAGGCATGTTACCATCTGTCTCAGCTCTTAAATCCCTCTACAGTATTCAGTGTCCTCATTTTCATAGACACAAACATAATCTTCATGTAAGTCTTTTTCCTTTTCGTAAGTCTTCAGTAATCATTCCTCTACAACTCTGATACTGTGCTGAAATAATAATTTGCATTTAGCTAACTCTGTGGTAGTTAACTTGATGAATGTTAGATTCAGGGTGTTGGAGGTCTAACGCCCAGGGTTGAACGTAAGACAAAAAGACTAAGTGGGAGGCAGAGCTGTGGCAGGGCCAGCATGATGGGCTCTTAGCAAATGTGTATGAGTAGCAGCTTCTACTGTGACCGTTGCTCTCTCCTAAGAGGAGGGACTGCAAGTCCAAGGCAGCAGCAGTGACTGGAAGATGGATGTCAAGGCTGAACCCTAGGAATCATGGGGGCTCTCTGCATGTCTCACTGTTTTCCGTATATGTCTTTATTTTTCTGTTGACACAGGATTGACAGCTTCAGTGCATCAATTTATATTATGGGAACCATGTCCTCCGCCAGTAGCAAAACACAGCTGTTTCGACAGACAACTGTGTACATCTTGCAGGCTGTTATGTAAAACTACAGCACTGCAAAGCACTCTTGCTGCCACAGGATTTTTGTGTTTGAGGAAGAAGGATATTTCATAAAAAAGGTTTTCAACCTAAGACTTTATATTGCTCATTGGAGGATTTTGCTAAGTATTTTCTAAGGGTACTAGTTGCCTGCCTGATTGGTAGGTAAGTCAAGGAGGAAACAAAACTTGTGACTGTACTGCACTTGCTTTGTATTCAGGGTTTCGATAATGTGTGACTACACAGAAAATGATATGGTTGCAGCTAACAAACTTCAACCAAATCTAGTATTTATTATGCCAGAGCAATGGCCACATATTTGATGTCTCTTCAAGTTTTTTGAGTCTCTTAGCTTACATAGTTGTCATCGGTATCTACTGAGTGTGAGATGTCTTGGATCCTACTTTGCGTTTATTTTCATGCATGCTTTCTTGTGATTTTTCGGTAATCTGGGTTAGATACATACTGCCAACAAAAGTTTGTTCTAGATTAGCCAAAAGGAGAGGGCACTTGCTGAGACAACCAAGAACCTTCCCATGAAACAGTCTTTTGTTAGAAAACACTGATTTTCTTGAAACTGTTTGCTGATTTGAGACATTCCAGTTTTAACAGGCAGAGTGTAGCTTCATAGAAATATTTCTGGTTAAGATACGTTACACGTCTACTTGCAGAGTAGCCTGCTACTCCAGGTTGGCATTTTGGCTTTGGACATGGAAGTGCAAGATCAAACCTGTGCTCTTTTGAATTCAGATAATAGACTTGAACCTGTGCCTCCCATATCTGAGAGTATGTGCTAAATCCTGTGGGGTATTCCAAATTTGTTCTTAGTCTGGATTGCTGGATCAATTTCTCTCTTCATAAATACAAACCTAGGAAGGGGTTTAAATCTGAGCATCCAAACATCTTTACCACTGAGAAGTATTGAGAAATATAGGAAAGGGGAAAAGTGCTATTCTCTGGTGGTTTTTTTTTGGTTTTTTTTTTTGTTTGGTTTTTTTTGTCCCCAGAACAATTTTTTCAGGGTCTTGCTTGATGGGAGCTCATGAACATTCTGGAAATCTTCATTTTTCATAGAATGGGAAAATTCTTTCTCTGCAGCTTGTCAGATGAACATCTGCAGATATAAGGAGATGCTGTTGAACTTGACTCACATAACTCAGAACATTCTGGTTCGTGGCCAGGGATTTGCATATCTAGCCCGGTTCTGGGAAACAGCACCAGAGGTGTGAAAAAACCCTGTTTGTCAGTGAGCGGGAATCATGACTAAAAATGTTTTCCCACTACCACGATTTCTATTCAAATACTTGTGCATCTTTTTATTTAACCTTAGGAGTATGGACTTAGTCATATATAAATAAATCACATTTTAAACATTAGTTTTGGTTGTCCATCTGGAAGATGCCAGAGTGGCTGAGGTTAGTACTGTGGATTACTGTTAATGTGACATACAAAGTTAAATGAAACGTTTGCCCAGCCTCTTTACCTTGTTTTCTGATTTGCAGTGATACCAAATAATGTGCTTTACGTATGTCTCTTTAGGGTCTGATCACCTTCGAGAGAAAGATGGACTATGGGCTGTGCTAGTTTGGCTTTCAATCCTAGCAGCACGAAAGCAGAGTGTGGAGGAGATTGTCAGGGATCACTGGGCAAAATTTGGCCGGCATTACTACTGCAGGTGAGAAAAATGAGGAAAAAGCAGAGGAACTTACGCAGCTTATAGGACAATTCTGCTACAACCAAGGCTTGTCTAGCTGTGCTCAGCTGCATTTAGATTGTGCATTTATTGTGTCCACAGAATGAAAATCTGCCACAGATTGCTACTGTTCTGTAGGCAGGTTTTTTCCTGATGAGTAAGTGTCAGCAGAAGTTATTTACTTAGTGAAGGAGGAGCACGTATATGTCACTTCTAGTATATGAGTAATTGAATTTTCTGACATCGAATGGCAGAAAGATTTGAATTACTTACTTGTGGAATCTGTAGGCATAGCTTGTTACATGGCGTTTAAAAAAAAAAATATCCCAGCAAGATTTACTCTTGCATTTGTTTCCATATGTGCTTCTGTGTGACAGTGTTTTAGTGAGAACTGGAACTATGCCTACTTTTAATTCAGGTGTACATCTCCAAAGATCCGAACACTTGCTCATTTTTGTTAAGATCTCAAAAGGATGAATTCTGACTGTCATTTACATCTTAGCTTCTGCCTCTCTCTCAGCATAGACTTAATCCAGAGGAGGTCACATATCCATGTGACCAAAAGGTCTTTTGCACACAGCTGTTCCTCAAAAATTGTAGCGGTTTTCTCTGTTTGACTTGGCTGTTGAGCACTGCACTGATTGTGTCCTTCATCTTGGAAAGCTATCTGTGTATTGATGATGTTTTCTATGCTGCTTTATAAACCATGCATTTTCTAAATGATTTCTGTTGACTCAGAGTCTGATGGCCAATGTGGAACTGTGGTGCACACAGATAATGGCCAGATTGCATGAAAATTGCATGTGTGTGCTGCTTTAATTTGCAATCAGTACTTCAGTGTTCCACCTCTGATTTTTGAAGTAAGCAGTAAATTGCTAATTGTGAGTATACTGAGTTCTGTGAAAGCAGAACTGTTTTCTCAGCTCTAGGGGACTGACTTCTTGGTTCTACTTTTTTTAATATATGTGCAAGGTTTGATTATGAAGCACTGGAACCCAGAACAGCATATTTCATAATGAGAGACCTGGAAGCTTTGATCACTGACAAGTCGTTCAGCCATCAGCAGTTTGCTGTGGGTAACAGTATCTACAGTGTGGAAAGAACAGACAGCTTTGAGTACCTAGATCCTGTGGATGGCACTGTGACCAAAAGACAGGTATGTGTGTAGTGATGGAGTAGCAAAAGTTTTGCAACTGTCATACTGTTGCTAACACTGTTGTTTCTAATGTTCAGCTGGCAAGCCTCTCCATTTATTTATAGGATGGTGTTTTCTTTGCTCTGATAGATACTGCATTTCCTACTTAAGATTAGCTTGGTCTGGATAAGATAATCCACCTCTGGTTTAGCTTGCACTTGCTGTGCATAACTGGAGGCAGTAGTGTCACAGAGAATGTCAGAGGGGATGTTGCTCTTGACAGCAATGCACGTATAGAGAGGGTTCCTTTCTCTGAACAATGCAAAGTGTCATGTAGAAAGACAGTCTGTCTTTTTTCTGTCTGAAATCTCCACTTGCTCTACATTACAAAAAAAGTTAAAATTTTCTTGCTTTTGGTGACCCACAGGATTTGCATAATTAAGGCACAGTATCTGCTGTAGCCAATAGCATGCAGAAGACTTTAGTGGATTGTACCATATGTGGGCATGTTAAACTTTTGTAGCCCAAATGACCAGTTCTGTATTCCTTCTGGGCTGTGTCTGTAATGAAATTCCTTAGCTATCAAGAACTGCAGTTCAAACCGAGCCTTTCAGTGTTTTGAAATTCATGGTACACTCAAAACTAACTATGTACTTTTTCCAGGTGTAAATGTATATTCAAACATCTTGAATATGAGCTATGACTCATATTAAAATGTGTTCTGTATTTATGCTTTATATTTTTATTGTCCTAGTTTCTCTGGTTTGTAAATTACTTGACCTGACCAGACCCTAGCAAATGATATTACAAACCATTAAAACTATTGTCATGGCATTCTGTTCAGAGTCTTTATAGTTTCCATTCATCATTGCATCCAGAAAATACAAGCAGCCCACCTGCCACTGAACTATTCTCTGTTTGTGCGTATTGCTGTTGAAACAAGATAGGAGAATATTGTCGTATCAAAGTCCACCGGAAAATTACAGGCATGGCAGACTTGTGGCCCTTATACTTTTGCAAAACAGCTTGTGAACTTCTAGTGCACTTTTTTCCCCCTTAATTTTCATCCAAAGCCCTTGTCCTAAATTGGAATATAATTGCTAATCATATCACCATGTAACACAAACAGAGAAACATGACTTGGCCTGTTTCCAGATGGATCTGAAAGTGAGCTCATAAAACCAGAAAGCATGTCTTTTCATAGGGAGAAGCACATATTTATTGAGAATACAGTTCAACCAGTTTGTCTTTTGGCAAGGTCACATTCTTAGCTCCATGTGTCTGCAGCCTTAGTGTGATTCTCCAAGCACAATAAAGTAAGAGAGGACATTGATCCATGCAAATGAAACAACAATTCGCTGCTGCCATTTTGCTCAGGTAGCTTGCTCTTCATGTAAATGCAAATGACTCTTTCAGACTGTCATGAGCTTCACACATATTTTCCAGCCACACTTTTGGGAACCTGATCAGAGTTTTATTCCTCAGTAGGTAGACGAGAAAGGTGTAACTGTAACTGCAGTATGTCTCATGAATGAGAAGCTGGCTACATGATAATTAGCCAGTGTTAATAAACCAACAGGTTCAGAAAACACTAAAGAACAAAATAGGCAGCAGACCGTACGCCCAGACTGTAGCTTATGGTGCAATAATAAGGCATAAAATTAAATGAAACATTCTGCTGTTCTTGAAGACTGTTTTAATTTTTAAAGTCCTATTGTGCTAGCCTTTGCACACATGAGACGTAACAGTGCTGCTCCTGAGGATCCTGCGAGCCAGAAACTGGACCAGTTGTATTTTTGTGTGAAATTTTAATTAGAAGCATGAGAAGTACAAGTTGCCCATTGTAATGGTTAACTTTGAACTCCCTAATGAGGCATTCTTACATTCTGAGATTCACAGAATAAAACCCTGGAGCTTTGTTATTAAAAGTTTGTTAATGTTTTCTCACTCCTCTGATAGATTTGGGATGCAGAGGGCTCTGCATGTAGTCTTGGTTTTTTTTTGTATTTCATTTTGAGCAGGAGTCAGGAAACAGGCATTGGAAAAGTTGGAAAAAAGTTATTTCAGATAACTTGCCAGAGATAAGGCACAAATTCTTCTCTCTTCAGAATGATACTTCAATCATGTATCAGCAATAAGGTATTTCCTGTCTGAGTAGTGAGTATGGTCTGCTATGCCTAGGGGACATTCAAGGGTCCACAGAGGAGCAAATAAAAATTGTGATAATCTCATTATTTTGAAGTAAAAGTATAACCATTTTACATGCTCCTAATTTATGTATATGTCTCTGTGTCTAATATACTGCTCCTAGGCTAGATTTTCTACTGGTGTCATTCCCTGCTGTTATACTTTAATAATAGTTTTTCAAAATCCTAAGATATTTTGCTTTAAGTTTGCTGCTTAGTCTTGTTCATGCTAACTTATTATGCTAATTTATTATTATTTATTTAATTATGAAATTGGTAACTGAAAAAACCCCTAAACCACTGGAAACCAAACTACATGGTGCAATATATAGTAGGTTTAGTTTTCTGAGTGCTTCATAGATACGAATACATCAGTAAGCTGTTTAACTGGATTGTAACATAAAAGAGAGAAATCCCTGTGAAGCTCCATCTCCATCACATCAGCTTCAAAGCCAGTGGGTTAACCACTTTTGTTTCAGAGTTTCCACAGGGCTCATCAATATCCATTAGCAGGTGCAATTTGCCCAAAATAAATATCTGCGGATGTTCAGTGGGGGAGCTGTACTGAATCTTTTCATTTGCATCCTCCCAGAAAAAAAAAAACTATCTGTTCCCGTAAGAAAACATCATTCTTGCTAATGACAAGTAGTGTGTCCTATTTTATTAAAACTGGAAGTTACTCTGTCCTATGGGCTTTTCAGTATGTTACTCTTCTTTCTTTTCTTCTTGTGTTGGTTTATAAGTTCTGCATATAAAATTTCATGTTTCATGGAGCTGATACCTTCTATATAATAGCAAGTATGTGACTTTAAATTAACGGAGCCCGTGTCAGGTGAAAAAGTACCACCATGACAAACAGTAAGTAGGCTGCTTGCAATTTCAGCTTGTTCTGACCTTGCTGACCACAAAAGCTCAAAAATGTCGAAAAGGAAAACTTTTGTATGTTGGACTGAGTATTCTGTAACAAGTGGGGAAAACCTGTTTGGTTTTGCTTTTACACAAGATGCAGAGTCACAGGTTATTCTCCAGGCAATGCTTTTTCAGATCTATGTGGTTTTGGCTGGTTTTTTTGGCTTTAACAAATGTTTGTAACTCATGGCATTTAGGTATAATTTCCAAAAAACAGTTAAGGAGTTTAAACATTTAATAGCTCTCATTAATTCCTGTGGCCTTCCTGAGTGAAAGGCTGTGCTAGTTCTTGAATCACTGTTTCCAAGGGAGAATCGAAAGTCAGATTTTTTGCTGCTGGGCTGTCTGAAAAATGAGTTAAACTCAATCTCCAAGTGCAAATGTTGTGGCTTTAAAAGTTGTCTTTGGCAGTCCAGTTCTAAAGGCCAGCTCTTGTTTACCTACCACATGATTTCGCCCTGGCACTTAGGATTATTGTTTTTAAGGAGCATAGCCACTGTGTCTCTGTAATTCCCCTTTACAGACTTTTTTCAGCTGTATGGTAGGAATCCTAGTTTTACAGACAAATATTATCTGTCATCATGTATGTGTAAAAATCAATACTGTCAGTCAGGTGTCCCTGAGAAATGCAAAATGAATAGAATAATAAGCTCAGAAATAGTACAGTGAACTGTATGAATGCTGGTCGTGTGTCTATATATATTGTATAAACATCTCAACTGCCATTAACTGTAACATCAAACAGACTACATACGCTGTAGTTTGGTGGAGCATTTTTGCATCATAAAGTTATGGAAGGAGTTATGGGGAGTGTTTATAAATCTTTTTTATTCCAAAGACCATAATTTAATGAGTGGAGAGACTTCAGGTTATTGTTATTGTTGTTGTTAAATAATATTTATTATTGTTATTAAATATAAATATTATTGTTATTATTAAACATATAAATATTATGTTATTAAAATAACATTGTTAAACCAACAAGGTGTTATTGTTATTATTGCCAGATAAACATGGAGTTTGTGGAAGAGTGTTCAAGTGGTCTTGCTAGTCATGTCATCCTGGGAGCTGCTAGGCCTGGCAGGAACACTTAAACTGCCCACTTATTCTTTGGAGAGGAAGACACTCACATGCTCTGATGTTCACGCTTTCATTTTGTGCAGATACATTAGACTCCTTTCCTTCTTTCTTAAAGCTGATTGACATTAATGCTCCGTACTTTGAGCTGCTGGTCCTGGGTTTGACAACCATTCAAAACAAACCATACCCAGAACTGCAAAACTATTCAATTTATCTTGTTTCTTTTCACTTAAGTGTAACAAACAATCAGCAAGAGACAACCCCTTGCTTACAGGATCAGATCATAACAAACTGCCTGTATAATTCTAGGCACCCAAGATGAACTCTTGATGCCATTCAAATCAATGGCAAAACTCCCATCACCATCAATTGAACAATCTCATTACAAAGTTGGCTTAATAGAAAATACTAGAAAAACAGGCTTTAAAGCTCAATCTTCTGAATGTAAACTATTTCTGTTTGTCACTTATGCTGTACATACTGAGAGTATGAGGTAAATTTATGTTGCTGATAAATGTTAAAATTAATATATAATGCCATACTAGCAGATAAGAAAAGTTTCATGGTATCACCACAGTTAGAGATGGAAAATATCTCCTAGGCCATCTAGTCCAACCCTTTATCCATGTGGGATATTTTCCTGTTGTATATTTTCTAGTGTTAATGGCCATTACACAAGAAACACGTGGACCTATTGGAGAGGGTCCAGAGAAAGGCCACTAAAATGATCAGAGGGATGGAACAGCTCTCCTATGAGGACAGGCTGAGAGAGTTGGAGTGGTTCAGTCTGGAGAAGAGAAAGCTCTGGGGAGACGTTATTGCAGCTGCTCAGTACTTAAAGGGGGCTTATAAGAAAGATGAGGACAGACTTTTTAAGAGGGCCCGTTGCTGTAGGACAAGGAGTAATGGTTTTATACTAGAAGAGGGGAGATTCAGACTAGATACAAGAAAAAAATTTTTCACAATGAGGGTGGTGAGATACTGGCACAGGTTGCCCATATAGGTGGTAGATGCCCCATCCCTGGAAACGTTCTTCAAGGTCAGGTTGGACAGGGCTCTGAGCAACCTGATGTAGTTGAAGATGTTGCAGAGGGCTTGGACGAGATGAATTTTAAGGGTCCCTTCCAACCCAAACCATTCTATGATTCTGTGATTATCAACCAAATAATGCTTTATGTGATGCTGAAGATGTTTTGACTTATACCTGATGAAACAAAGGTTTCTACTTTAGAATATTGGAGCACTGTGTTGCTAACATAAGTGACCCCTCAAGCTTCTGATAAAACTGGAAGGATAAAATGCTTCTCTTTTAACTCTCTTCTCTAATTTTTTAATGTTTTACTGCCCCTTTAAACAAAAATAACAAGGATCTCATTTTGTGCACTAGGCGTGTGCCAACAGCAGGACTAAAAGGGAAAATAAAGTTCAGTGGCATAGGAGATGTGGTGCTTAGCCTAAGGGTACCATTTACAGAAAGGGAACTAGACTGTGTGTTAGTGCAGAATTGGTGGAGTATTGAAACAGTACAACTATTTAACTGTGCAATTTAGTCCTTTGGCTTTAATGTCCTTCTTGTACAGAAAGTCTGTCCACTGTGGATCTAAGTATATGGTCTGTGGTTTGTAGAAGAATGTGTTCATATATACAGTACAAAAGAGGGGAGGAGAAAGGGAAAAAAAGAGGTGAAGATGGGAGCAAAGAGCAAATTCACAATTAATAATAAATCCTTTTTATTCTACACACAGTTAATGTGTATTAATTAGTGTATGTGAAATTAATTAACACCTTAAGTTTCCCAAGTTGTATTACAGACTCTTGTTGAAATTCTTGTAATCAGCTATTGGTGCATGGTCTACGAGGGGCAGCAGCTGATCCTGTCTTTTGTATTCACTACTGGCAACTGGTTTTTTGTTCCTGGGATCCTGTAGCTATTCCTTAGGCGACTGGTCTTTGCTGATCTTCTAACTATTTCTCAGGCCATTGATTTTGTGCTCTGACACACAGAACAAGAACAAATCAGCTAAACAAAATAAGAACAGCAGTAAGAGAGTCCTTTATGAGGAGTGGAAGGGAATATACAAGATTATTCCTAGTCTTTAGAGGAGGGAAAAAGAGTAATAAATGAGTTGTCCAAAGTTACCTGGAAAGAGGAATTGCATCCAAATGACTCTTCCTTTCACTTCTTATTTTACAGTAGTGAACCATGACTTGTAAAGATACTGCCACCTTACATACATGCTGTTACTTCTTCTTCTCCCATAGGGGCTGCGGATTATTTTTTCAGATGCTTCCAGGCTCATCTTCAGAATGAGTGCTTCTAGCCATGTGAGAGCAACTCTCCGGATCTATGCAGAGAGTTATGAAAAGGATCCTAGCCAACATAATAAGGAACCACAGGTAATGCAATAGCATTGTAATAAGTCGATAAGTAATGCCATTCCTCTGTAAATAGCAACGGCTACAGCTTTTCATCTTTAATCAGAAGGAACACTCAGCACTTTGACCTCTGTTTACTGTGTTTGTGCATGATTTTCCTAATCATGTGACTGTACACGTTTTGAGGCAGGACTAGTAATTCTAATATATGTTTATGTAATATCGAACACAACAGGAATGTCAAGGGCTGAGATGCCTGGTGATAGATGCCGAGCAATGACTTTTAGCCTATTAAGAGAAGCCATGCTAGTTTTACTTTTTCACTCATTTTTTACAAGTGTTGTAGTATGAGTTACAGAACAATATTAAAAAGAAGATAATTATTTTTCAAGCAGGTTATCTGGGGATCACATAGTTACAGGATTCCAGGGATTCCTCATAGTGAGAGTACACTTAGGGAAATATGGATGCCAGACTCTAAACAATGTAGGGATTCCTTGTAAGGGAAAGACTTGCAACTGTCTGAGAATTATATCATAACCAGACTCTTTCCTAAGAAGAGTGAAGGTTGAGAGTAAGTTGCAGTATAGTCCAGCAGATGCCTAAAACAATTAATAATATATATCACATTTCAAACTCTCAGATTTTTCACAGTAAAACAGCTTCATGCTGTGATATACAAGAAGAGAGGACTAAGGATGTTTCATGGAAGAGAGGATAAGCATTTGGCTTGTAGTAAATCAAAACCCTGTAGTTTGAAGTTCCATGTAGTTTTGTATTCATGGCTGGAATGCAAATGCAAATATCCCAAAACATAAAAGCTGTCAAATGCATTTGAACCCTAGGTAGATGTTTGATGTTGTTTTTTCACTGGATTCCCACTATAAACTTAGCGAGTATCTTCTTATGCTATTAAACAATTGTCTACTAGTCATTAAAAGAGCTTCAGTTTTTCCAGAAATGTTGCAGACTCCATTTCTGCAGATGTGATCTATTAATTTTATTTGCTTTTTCTTAAAGTAACAGTTTGCATCCTCAGTAACTCCTTGGATAGAATACTTATAATGTTAAGCCTCCAACAGAGTAAAGGACCATTTTTCAGCAATTTTATTGTTTTTCTGTGCCAGGTTTAGCCAGCTAGAAGGTTCATAAATATATTTTGACCAACGAAGAATACTGCTACAACTCCATTCACATTTCTGCTGTGTAGGGTTTACGTGGCAAGGTTTTGGTAGTGAGGTCAGAAGACACCAGAAGCTGCCCCCATGTTGAACAGAGCCAGTTCCAATTGGCTCCTAGATGGACGCACCACTAGCCAAAGCTGAGCCAATCAACTATGTTGGTAGCCTCTCTGTGATAATGTATTTAAGAAGGATAAAAAACACTGTGCAACAGCAGCAGGGAGGGAGGAGTGAGAATATGTGGGAGAAACAACTATGCAGACACCAAGGTCAGTGAAGAATGGAGGGGAGTGATAGAGTGGCTTGGTGGGCATCTGGCAGCCCTCTAGGGACCGTTCGCCACAGCTGTGTCAAATTTTATTACAGAACAAATTGTTTATCAGTTGCAATTAAGCTGACCATTTGAAATATGGTTCTTTGCGCTATGTAGGCAAGGCATAGATGAAATGATAATAAGTCATAAGAGACAGACTCAGAGTTCATTTTAGAGGTTTGCAGTGGACTTAGAGTAACCTTGTGATATGGGACACAAAAAAGTGTGATCTGCACGTGTTTCCTGTCTAAAGAATCCCAACAAAAAATACTAGAAAACAATAGAGCATATACTTGAAGCATTCATCTAACTAAACTTCTGACTATTTAAGTACAAATGAGAAGATGCCTTTTAAAATGGGATTCTTTTTCCATCAACAGATGTTCTACTTTACTTGTTAGAAGGTGTGCAATATGAGAGAAATGACATGCTGATGGAGTTTAGGCTTTTGTGTCTCCTAAAGTAACCTGCAATCAATGCCCAGTATTTAAAACTTGTTTTTTTAAATGAGTGGAAAATAGCAAGTATTTTCAGTGAATTTTCCACTTCTGAAGAAACTAGATTGAGGGAGCAGAGGTTATCCTCAGAAAATGAGGAATGTGATGCCCTACTGTTAGATTTCTTCGCTGTTCTGCATGCAGTTGCTTGAGAGTTATAAGGTCTAGTCACTTCACCAGCAACACAGACTATGTCCAGGGAGCAGGAAGAATGGGGCTGCTGCACCAGGTGATAGGAGCCAGGCACTCAGAGCAGCTACAGCACAAGCAGTGCCCTCATTGTCCAGGGGACAGTCCTACAGCAGGCAAGTGGAGCGGGCAGAGCAAGGCTCCGGTAACAAGCGCCGTTGACTGGGTTTAGGGTCCTGGAGCAACAGGAGATGGGACCAGAGACAGGGCTGGAGAGAAGGCAACAGTGTGGGTCCATCCAGGAGACAGGTCAGAACTGGAGACAGGCTACAATGTACACCAGGCACTCCTACAGCACAGCTCAGGCAGGGACTAACACCCCTGGGGCAGGCTGAAATGGGCTGTGTGAGCCCATGGGCAGGGTGCAGAAGCCAGTCCTCCAGGGAGGCTGGACAGGGCCAGCAGGGCTTGTCACTGCCCTCAGGGCTTTCAGAGTCTAGTCTTCAGAATAAAAGACACCAAAAGGGTCTGTGATTCTGCGGGACAGAAAAAAGGCTGGAAGGTTTTTTCCTATACATGTACCCGAACCTGTCAGATTGTTACACTTTTGGCTGTTTATCCAGGATATTCACTAGTGAGCAGGTAACCCCAGGGGTAGAAATGTCATTGCCTTGAAACTTGTTGCAGGGACTTTCCTGCATTCATGCAGACATTTTAACATCCAGACTGCCTCAGCTGATACACCCTCCTCGTATCTTGCAATGTGCACAAAATCTGGGCCAAGTAGCAGTTTCTTCTCAATTAATGCAATAAATTCTTTCTCTGGTTTCTTATTGTACAGTATTGTGCAGCTCCCACTGCTCCTCTTTCCTTGCCCTGGCTGGGTACATTGCCAACGACAAGAGGGCATTGGACCTGCAAGGTCATACGTTGTATCCTGCAGGCAGATGGTGCGTTTAAGGGAGTATATAAATTTAATTTCATGAGATTCTCATGTGAGTACAAAAACAAACTAAAAATTTCTCAGGAGAACATTGAATAATCTTCAGTGGAATATGTGGAAGAGAGGGAATAGTGAACTCCCTTTACAAAAAACAGCATTGCTGGGGAGGGGCAGCATAGTTTTCATCATATTGTAATTCCTTTATTGTTTAGTTTGCTTTGAGATTCATACTGACACATGTACATCTAGAAGAGCTGTGACAGATTTATGATTTAAGTACTTTGTTTCCTATTTATTTTCAGTAATAGGGGCATATTTGACATATTGTAAGTGACTAGTTATTCAAAGAGAACTGATATAAAGAAGTATGTAAAGTATTTACCTTATATATAGTATTTAAGGAAATTGTTACATTTGGAATAAATGCGTATTTTTCTTTAAGTGTAGTTGATCTTTGTAACTGGGTAGATGACTACATGTAGCTTCTGTATCATTGCTCTCTGCCTGGATCAGGAAAAACTCTCTTCCATACTTTTTATATCATAAACCAAGACATAAAATCATTTGATGATTGGCTGCTTAAGTAAATACTTAGTTACTTCCAGTTATTGGACCACCTCCTTCCAGTACCTTCTTTTCATATTTTACACAGACCAGTGGAAGATGAACACTTTGCATTGCTCCGTGTTTTTGCCTGATGATAATTCCAGTCAGGCAAAATTACCTTGAGACATCTTTTTGTCTCTTTTACACAAGAAATAAATCTCTCTGTCTTGACAGGCAACTCATTTATATTGGAAGTTAAGAGTGACATTTTGTGCAATTGTGTGGTAACTAGCTTGAGTTTGCCTCATATCAGCATCCTTTTTTTTCCCTTTCATTTCAGACAAAGCCTTTTCCAAAATTAAGCCAGCTTTCCAGCAGTTTCCAAGTTTTTCTAGTTTGCTTCACTTCTCTTTGACAGTGTAACTGCTGATGGGTGAATATTCCACAGATAAGCAGAAACCTAAACACCTTCCAATATGCATGCTGAGATATGCACATTTTCCTGAAACACCAGTATGACATTATGACACTTTCTGAGTTGTGTTAACTGAGATGTATTGTAAAGGCAATATATACAAGTACATTTCTTTTAAAAACTACTTGAAATGGACAGAGTTAATCATTCACATTAGAGGTGCTGTACTTCTGTGGATGACCAGAACGCCTTTCCCATAGATGGTTGGAGCAGATGATCTTTCGAGGTCCCTTCCAACTTGTACTGTTAATATGATGAATGCTTGTCCAGAATAAAATTTGGATAAGGATCTGTAACAATGCTCAACAGCATCCAGGTTCAACTACCATGAGAGCGCTAGCTGTAGGCCCTGCTTTGGTTGATACCCAACAGAAAGCCTGACATAAGTTGAAGCACTGTTGGGGCTGCTCAAAGCTGTGCTTTTTAATTTTGGCCCCAGGGAGACATTCAGGTGAATGGTGCTCAAGTGAAGCTTTATTCCACCTAGAATAAGTTAAGCATAGACAACTGCCTGATCAACAGCCTGAGAAAGGGAGAGTAGTAAAATATGCCAATAATTAGAAGTCTGAGGTCACACATGAATGTGAATAGCAGTGGCTTCTGGCTGTTGAATGATCCATTGAAGGAAATAGGCAGAAGCAGCTTCATAGAATCATAGAATTGTTTAGGTTGGAAAAGACCTTTAAGATCATAGAGTCCAACTGCTAGCCTACCACTGCCAAGTCCACCACTAAACAAAGTCCCTGAGCACGACATCTACTTGTCTTTTAAGGGGAGTCTCTCATAAATCTCCAGGGATGGTGACTCAACCACTTCCCTGGGCAACCTGTTCCAAAGCTTGACAACCCTTTCAGTGAAGAAATTTTTCCTAGTATCCAATCTAAGCCTCCCCTCACACAACCATTTCCTCTTGTCCAATCACTTGTTATTTGGGAGGAGACTGACATCTTTCAGGTGGTTGTAGAGCACGATAAAGTCTCTTTTGAGCCTTTTTCTCTCCAGGTTAAACAATCCCAGTTGCTTCAGCTGATTGTCACGAGACTTGTGCTCTAAAACCTTCACCAGTTTTGTTGCCCTTCTTTGGACATGCCTCAGCACCTCAATGTCTGTCTTGTCACTACAAGAGGGGCCCAAAACTGAACACAGTATTCGAGGTGTGGCCTCACCAGTGTCAAATACAGGGGGATGATCACTTCTCTACTCCTGCTGGCCCCACTATTTCTGATACAATTCAGGATGCTGCTGGCCACCTTGGACACCTGGGAGATAAGGAGTGGCTACTTTTTTTCCCTAAGTAGTTCAGTTCTTCCTATAAGCCAGTATGAACAGGAATGAAAATCAGGAGCAATGAAGAAAAATTGCCATCATGCTATGTGCAAAGTATTTTAAAAACAATTCAATGTAAGTATTTTAAAACTATGTAATTTATAGTGGTGATGCAATCTAGTTGTAAAACAAAGGCTTGAAAACAATGCCCAATGCTTTTCTAAAACTGGAATGTTCCACTTAGAATGAAAGACCACTCTGTCACTGGTGATGCCCCTCATCTCTGTGCATTCCTGAGAAAATGGATTTCCAGCTAATTTGGAAGACATTCTTGAAAAGATTTTGGGTTTTTGTGGTTTTAGCCACTCAAATAGGCATCCAACGGGCAATTTGAGGAAGTGCAGTTCATTATAACAAATGAAAGGCTTCTGAATTCTTGGACTTTATGCATTGGCATGTATCTTTTTCTAAAGTTAATAGAGTTTTAGCTGTGCTGAATTTAACACATATGGAAAATCTAGAGATGTTCAATAGTCATGAAGTACTAAAATAAGAGTTTATTTACCTTTAGCCCCATTTATAGCTTCATTTTATAGATCAACTCATTATTTGTTACTTGCAGATCCCAATACATGGTTAATATCTTCTTGTCCTTTGTCTAGCCGCCTGGATATATTATTGAACTTGGATAAGATTTGAACAGGAAATTTCATATACAAAGACCAAGAAAGAAATGACTCATTATGCAGAGTTGTTTTGAATTGTTTTATTTATAAATGCAGTGTATCCTTCAACAACACGGTTGTGCTGCCGTTGCAGGATAAGTGCCCGGGAGTAGTGTATTGAATAATCTGTATTGTTCTGAATATGGACTAACCAGCTCGGTTTACAGTCTGTTATTATTCATTATGTGAATTGCAACAGCAATAAATAGATATTGTCATAGACCTATGCAGTCTATATCAGGTAATCTTTAAACAGGATACATTGAGTCACCAATGCTGCAATTACTTTTGCTAAAGACTAGTGAACTACATGCTAGTTAGCTACAGAAGCATTAGATTGGCAGCAGCCAAGCAAAGATATTGGGGCAGGAGTTGTTTCTTTGTGTTTTTGTCAAAAAACGCATGCCAATTGAAAGAAAAATCATTGGGATAAAAATCATGATCATCAAAGAATGAATTTCTGAAACAATTTTTGAATTGCAAGTAGCTGAGGAAGAAACAAACTGATTTTCAGGTGGACCTTGGTCAGTATATGAAAGGATTGTGAATATATGTGTTTGTGCATGTATATATATAAAAATAGTGATTATATATAAAGCTTTTTTTTATGGTGTGATTTTGTTCAAGAGCAGGGAACTGAAATCGATAACCCAGAAGACCTTGTGTCCAATATCACTTAATAGGGATAAAATTAAAGGTTTCTGTAAGGTTCTGTCAAGACACTCTTACATCCCTAAGGAAGTTGCCCGTTCATTTGCTTTTGAAGGATTGGGTCTTTTAGCATGGCTCTGGTTGGCTACTAAAACATATGGCAGGTTTTGCCATTACTGTTAAAACTCATAAGATTTTCTTTGAGGGGACTTTCCACCTGTTTGATCACAGTCTTAGGTAACACAGCATGATTGTGCTATTCAGGTAATTTAGCTTCTGATTCTGCCCAAAGCCAGTGAATAAATTTTAAATCAGCTGGAACTGGAAAGGAAAGTCTGTTTTCCTATTACAGAAGAAAAATACTTCATGTGACGGTAATTGTAAAGTACTTCGTGAATCAAGGAAATGAGTTCATTAAACGTAATCTTCACTCAGAGCTTTTTGGATATACTAGAAAAAACCTGATCTGTTGCAAACACAGATGTTTCCATGCATCACGCAGTTTACGTTTTCTTTCTGTCTTTTTCACCCCTCATGCCTGCCTTCCTCTATTGCTAGAGGCAGAACAGCTGGCCTCCTGACCTTTACTGAAATTTTATTTTGAGTTAGCAAGCAGACCATGCACAAGAGTAGAGAGGTCAGTTTCCTTTTCCCCGTGGTGAGTGTGCTGCTTCATGCTAATAAAGTGAACACCACCAGTGCTGTGGATGTTGCAGAGCCAGTCTGGTTTGTTCCACAATGAACCAGGCTATCGACATTGCTTAGATCTTCTAGGGTGGGTGGCTGTAAACCATGTGCATAAACCTTTCCAAAGACTTCTTTTTTTCGGAATGCAAGACCCAAGCAGGCACGCTGAGCTGTGTGTTGAGCCCTTATGGCAGAAGCCCTGCAGGAGGTACATCTGTGGTGCCAGACTGTGTGACCTTAGTGCTGAGCTCACTTTGTAGTTGTTTCAGTCCATTGTGTCCCTTCCATGACTTTAGCGTTGCTTTGTAAGTGTATTGGTTTGACTTTTAAAGTACATTACAGCCAAAGGAAAAGCTCCTTCTAATAGGTAAGGCCATCAAAACACGTTTTGGAGGATTTGCCCCTCTCTTCTGCCTTTCTTTTTCTTTGCCTTAGCTCATGTGATAGTGATTCTGTGGTCCAAGTTACAAAGGGCTAACAGTGGCTTTAAGCAGTCACGTGAAGCAAGGGAAAATGACATGGGAGCAGTAAGAAGTAAGAAAGGAAAGAGTTATTTCTCAGTTCCTCTGTGTCCTTGTTCCAGGACTTGGAGTGGTCTCAGTTACCCTGACCTCTCTGAGCAACCTTCCGTGTAATGTTTAAATGATAAAAAGAGAAGGACTGAGAATGGATTTAAGTCGGGACAGATGATTTTGCATCAGAACTGAATGAATTTATCATGAAAGTTGGCAAATTTTAGCACAACTGCTACACATAGTAGGTTTTCACAAGGTATTTCTTGACATATAGATAACATTTGTCCACCTATTCTGAGAAAAATATTTTCTAAAACTGAAGTCCAGACGCATGCTGAGCTTTTAACCTGCAAGCAGGTACATTTCAGCCCTGCCTGAGCCTTTTATAAACTAGATGCATCATGGGGCAAATCTTATCTGAGAACTTGACTAGAAGGAAGGGAGTTGTACAGAATTTTCTTGCAAAATCACAGAGAGAAAAAATGG
>NW_010554028.1:23736-42063 GCF_000687285.1 Phaethon lepturus | reverse complement strand
CAGGAATGATATACCTCTGACAGCTCTGGTACAAATTACTCCCAAGCAAAGGGCTTTTGATTTATTTGCCGTATGTTGTGTATCTGCTTGTTTGATGTATTTCCTGGTATGAATAATAATTCCTACCAGTTATTTTTTTAGAGGTATAACTTCTATCTGTTAATAGTAAAGCAAAATTCTGATTTAAGTAAGTTCTGTTAATTTTCAGTTTTTAAACTTTTTCTAAATTATATCGTGCCGTATCTCCCAAACAGTTTCCAAGAGATAAATACGTTATTAACATACAGAATGATTGCAATTTTAATTTTGAGTTGACATATCAATAGTAAATTTTTATAATTTCTTAAGTAGAAAGAACTATTTGAAAAATATTTTTAAGTCAAGATCTCTTTAGAATATAGAAGTCTTTCGAGAGTCATGTTAACTATAAATGATTGCTGGCTGGGATTTATCTTTTGCAGCTGAAATGTAAACTATTCATTGCAGAGATAAAGGAGTTTTTAAAAGGCACATACAGCTCTAGTTCCTTGTTATTCTGCCCCACTCTTGCCATTCCAAAGAGAATGCCCTTCTGTTTTTTTTACATCTGCAGGATAAAGAAAGTGTAGCTAAACTGAAGTGTGAGAAGACAGAACTAAACCAGGGCATTCTTTGTTGAAAAGTGTGATTGTAACAAGAAGAATATTTAGTAATAATTGGAACGACTTGGCAAAAGAGCAGCAGCTAAATTGTTTATGTAAATGGGTGTCACATAAACTCAACTGATTTTGTGTTTTGTTCAAAGCATTATGTAGAGGTCTTTTTGTTTTTTTTTTTGTTTTTTTTCTTCAGAGTGCTTCTGTTACTTAAGAAAGCAGGGTTAAGTAAAGCTGGTCAGTAGGGTTGCTTTTTAAATGTTACTGTGCTTTTTAGATTAAATAAGGAAGAGGTTTCTTAGGGGAGTGCCAGAGGGACTTCAGTTGCTTTGGTCTTCTTTCAGTCCTCCTTAATCCATGTTGCTGGAGGGAAGGAATGATATGATCTAGACCTTAGAAATGGGCACATTTTAATGTTTACTTTTACAGCACTTGCCCACAGATGTGAAGTTGTGCTCCGCATATTAATCTTCTGTAAACATGTTTGACTTTAATAGACTTGTATTCTGCTTCAATGATTATTCAATAGATAGATATCTACAAATATGGAACTTTTTGAGCAATAACATGTCAGACTGCTCACACTTGTGCATAACTAAGGTTGATCATAAACTCACTTGACACCAGTGACATTCATGGTGTTATTCCATGACTCTGCTTGCATAGTTAGTTGGTCTCACTCTTTTAACTGTCTGACCATTTGTATAAATAAAGTAAACATCTCATACTGTCAGAAACTGTTGGGTGGCTGAAACAGATTCAAAGTATTGATTATATTAAGCTTATTAAAAAGATATCTGTAAATTTAAGCTCTCCAGAATTACTGTTTTGTTTGATTTGATTTTTAAACCTGACAGGTTTAAAGCCAGAATGTAGTTTATTTGAAAGCAGAAGGGTAAATCTTTGAGGCTCAGAAAGTAACCTTACTAGTTTGGTAAGCATTATATGATTCTCTGAAAAGAAGATGTTCACACAAAACTCAGCTCTGCCAGTTTATCTTTGCATATAATTTAACTAATTGAGAGAAGATTCAGTTACCTTTTGAAAAATTGTATTTTACTTGGTTTCCATACGGTACCATCATAGTTGTTATCTGCACTCACCCATATGGGCAGTTTCATACATACAGCCATTCAGTAAGATCTGTAGCCTGAAACTTGAGAGTTCATGCTACTCCTGTTGGAATTTATCGTATTTAATACAATTATAGGTGGTGTTACTGAAAACACACTTTCATGATTTCTGTTAATTGTTGCATTAACTTCTGACCTTAAGATTCACAGATTAAGCGCATATAGGAAGAAAATCTCATCTACATGGATTCCATTCATCAGAACAGAAATAATTCTACTTTTGTGATTTCTGAGTTGATTTGTACATCAGATTTCACATGAGCTCCCGAGTTCCTGTTACATAGAGAAATTATCAATATAGTGTATTTACTTGTTTCTCTTTTCTGCATAGCTTAGGTAACTGAGTGTAACGCTTCACAAAACATAGTCTCAGCATCATACTTGATTATATCAAGTACATATAGACACTGTAACTGTGTCAGTGTTTATTATTATTAAATGATTTACTATTATTCTATAATACTAGACTTAAAAGGGGGATTCATAAATATGTCTGTTAATATTTCTGCTTTATGTAATTAAATTATTTCTTCCTCTTTAGGCTGTGCTGAGTCCTCTTATAGCAATCGCACTGAAAATATCTCAGATTCATGAGAGGACAGGGCGAAAGGGACCCACTGTCATCACCTGAAGCCACAGAAGACTGTTAAACCAGGGCCAAAAGAAGAACAGCAAGGAAGAGACAGGACCTTGCTTAAAGATGTTAGCCATTTGTGCCTTGTATGATTTAAAAAGTTTTCTTGGGGATAGAGGTAGGGTGGGAAATAAAATTCAATATGAGCATATTCATTTGCATTGATCTCCAAATACCATAGTGTATTGACTTCTTTGTTTTACCTGCAGTATCTTAATTTCAGATAACAATATAGCCAAAGAAAGAGGCCTTAACCTTCAAATGTTGTCAGCAATGTGATGGAAAAGGAAAACTGCTTGGTTTTGAATGCTGTGATAAAGGTTGGGGAAATTTCAGTTAGGGAGATAGGGGGAAGAGTTGCAAAGCAAAGACATGCTTGATGAATGTTGTTTGGAATCCTTGTCACCTTCTGTTGTTTAGGAAGAGGTATACAGAGCATGTCTGACGTATAATGGCTATATACTAAGCTTTGCAAAGGGTGTGTTTCCTCACCTGACACCACTCCTCCTCTCTTGTCTCTGCCATTGCTCACAGATGCACGCTGGCAGCAGTGTTGTATACACACTTGCACATGCTCCCAAAGAAGGGGTTATCCCATATTTTTTTTACCCCTGCTTTTAAAGCATATCAATGTGACTTGTGCCTTTAAATTTTCCTGAATTTTGACTCTTTGTTGGGTTTTTTTTGCCTCCAAAGGGAGGCATTTGTGCTCTAGAAGCTGATTGTGTCCTTCCAGCAATATGTCGGATGTGGAATCTGGCTGTCTTTTGCAGTATTCCTCATATCAGCAGATGATATTGGTGTTTGAAAGGTAATCACTGCAAGTTCAGCAATTTTTCATGAAGGAGTTATTATGAAAGTTTTTTAAGTCTTTGGAATACTCGTGCTTCTCTTATCACAAAGTGGTAAGTGAAGCATGTAGTGAATAGGAAATGAAAACAAACCCTAATGAATTAAATAGAAATACTTGTCTGATTTACCAGCTGGACACAGTTTCTGTTAGATTCTTTGTAACAGTGGATAGTGGAATAAAAATTTGGGGAGTGCAAAGGGAGAAGAGACATCCTGGCATAGATCTGAGAAGGATATTGGGGATATGGACATCAGCATTTTTCTGCTTGTGAAATGATACCGCAGTTCTGGCTACAATACTGTGCTCTGAAGAAGAACACAAACACTTTATGCATGTGACTTGTTTGAAAGCTTTGCTTCCTTGGGAACAGTGTGGTCACTTGTATCATTTGTCAAGGTGGCTTTGTGCAACTTGCCTCTTTGCAGTGTGTTTCAATTCATTGTGGTTGTCAAATTTTAGTGCAATTTATATAATATTGCAGCAAAGGAAAGTGTTTTGATTTCTTTCAACACTTCTGTCAAAAAATTGCTATGGCACTTAGTACACAATAAAGAGTAATGGTTTATTTCTGTCTTAATATGTAATTGTGGACAAGACACACTGCACTTTCAAGCATCCTAATAAAACTGCCTTTAATACAATTACATTATCTACTTAATTGACTCTAAACAAATGAGCTACTAATGTTCTCCCATAGTACTCTACCTTACCATTAAGTATTCACCGAAAGAGATTTTAAGGCTTTAGTTCCTTTTATAAAGATTGGTTTTTTGGAGACGACCATGGCATTCTCACGCAGTTTGGACATCTACTTTGGACGTAAGAATATTCGTCTTTACAGAAACCTTGTTTAACTCATCTTTAATTTTTCTTATAGGTCAAACTCCTCTATGTGCAGGATAGTAAAGTCCTAACTAGTGGATCACACATGGTCAAGCATAGACATACTCTGAATTACGACACTTAGTTCAAATTACGGGTATGCATGAAAGAACGTTCTGAAAGGCAGTCCAAGAACTTCTAACATCTCTTACACATTCTCTGACAATGAAATAATTTTTGATCACATGGTGAACTAGCTAGTTATAGTACCAAGTATCCCATTTGCCAGGCTTCTGGGACTGGGACTTGCACTTTGAAAAGTAAGATGTACTGAAGCCAGGTGTCTTTCAAGATGTGGTGGGAAGACTCATGGGGAACAAATCAGGACTGTGAAGAATCATACTTGTACTTTTGTCAGAAAGTCACTAGATCACTACCTGCAGTAGATGGCAGTCTGCTTTCGTGAAGGCAGTCTTTGTGAACAAAGGATGTATTTTAAAGTCTCAGTACTGACTTTATCCTGCGCTTCAGAAACAATAGTTGTGCCTCTGCACTGAAGTGGAGAAAAGGGCTGTTTTTGTGTGGTTTTGAATAGCTATCAAACAGCAGACTTCCAGAACTAGCCTAACCCCAAATCTACTCACCATCCCTTTTTTATGATGACTGGTGATATTGATAAAATGTAACAACTGGTATTTTCCACCAGTTAATTGCTTTTCTCTGTAAGAAGATGAATAAAACTTTGTGAGGCTGAAGTACAGTGTATATCTTTATATCTGATGTGTTTGGGGAAGGACTATAGCTATAATCTCATAAAGTGTGTTGCATTTCCTAAGGTCTTTTATTTATTAACATCAGAGATGAATGCTTGGGAAAGAGCAACTTGTATGAACTTACACAAAGATGCAAGGCTTCTAAAAACAGACCGTACATCTAGCAGAGGGAAAACTAATATTAATAGTTTGTCTTATCACTGTGTCTGTGCGCTATGACAGAGACCCAGGCCCTTCTGTGGCTATTGTTGAATTCACAGTTTCATCAAGTCTGGAAATAGCAAGATTCCCATGTCGTTCCGTTGTGATTGCACTAACATTTACTTGGACAGTACTTCTATTTCCTAAAACCTCAAATTTTTCTGTACCAAGCAATACAAAGATACATTCCCATCATGCTGGAGGAAAAGGAGCAAGAGGAATTCAAAGAGACCAGTGAGAGAGAGAATAATTGCAAGGTACATTAGCAGGGGGCTGACCAAGACAGGGCTTGATGGGTCCCAGGAACAGAGAAAGAGGCAGCAGGTGGCAGAAAGGATTAGGAGAGGACAAACTGCTGGACTCAGCTGGAAAGAGAAAGATGTGATAAAAGAATACTAATAGCACAACAATGGATTTGAAAGAGGGCAAGAGAGAAAAAGGAATTAAGGGTGGGAAGGGAGCATAGTCTTAAGAATGATGTAATAATGTTCAATACTAAAGAAAACTGTCTATAATCGCATCTGTTTAATGACAGTGTGTTGTAGTAACTGCTCTCATGACCTGAGATAAGTAACAGTATACCCTAGGGGGAAATAAGGGCAAACTTGCAGCACTATGAATTGGTAACTCTGACGTAACATACTTTTAATAGTTTACAAAAACACAATAGCTGAGACCAAATTACCAAAAACGGTGGAAGAGTGTAGTGCCAATGTGACTAGAAGCCACAAAATGTTTGGCAGAAGCATGGTTGCGGCTCTTTACCACACAAACTTCTAGCGTCTGCTTTTCAGCATCAAGTGGTTTGAGCTAAGTGGCATTGTTATATATATATATATTTGCTGGCATAAAATACCAGCAAATTTGCCTGCCAGCACAGCTAAATGATTATTACATTTTCCCTTGGGAGAATTGCCCTTCTGTAGGAGAGTTAGTGGCAGGGTGAGAAGCACATTGTGTTCAGAGACAGTTTGGAAGGCAGCAGTAGCTGAAACACAGGATCACAGCATCCTTGAGGGTGGAAAGGACCATCTAGTCCATTTGGACTAGAATTATGCAGTCCATCCTGCAGCTCAGAGCAAGTTCAGGTTTTTTACTACTCCCATAGTAAAAAAAAAAATCAATTTCCTTGAGTGCCCCTCTCACTGCTCTGGTGAGACCCCACCTGGAGTATTGTGTCCGGCTCTGGGGCCTTCAGCACAGGAAAGACATGGACCTGTTGGAGGAGGTCCCGAGGAGGGCCACCAAAATGATCAGAGGGCTGGAACACCTCATCTGGGAGGACAGGCTGGGAGGGTTGGGGTTGTTCACTCTGGAGAAGAGAAGGCTCCGGGGAGACCTTATTGCAGCCTGCCAGTGCTTAAAAAAGGCTTATAAGAAAGATGGGGACAGACTTTTTAGCAGGGCCTGTTGCTGTAGGACAAGGGGTAATGGTTTTAAACTAAAAGAGGGGAGATTTCAACTAGATATAAGGAAGAAACTTTTCAGAATGAGGGTGGTGAGATACTGGCACAGGTTTCCCATAGCAGTGGTAGATGCCCCATCCCTGGAAACACCCTTCAAGGTTAGGTTGGATGGGGCTCTGAGCGACATGATGTAGTTGGAAGTTGTCCCTGCTCATTGCAGCAGGCTTGGACAAGATGACCTTTAAAGGTCCCTTCCCACCCAAAGATTCTGTGATTCTATGGTTCTGTGAGTGTTCAGATGGAATTTCATGTGTTTCAGTGTATGCCCATTGCCTCTTGTCCTGTCACTAGGCACCACTGAGAAGAGCCTGGCTCCATCCTCTTCTTTCTCTTCCATGCGGTATTTATAGAAGTCAGTAAGATCCCTCCTGATCCCTCCTCTTCTCCAGGCTAAACATTCCCAGCTCTCTTAGCCTCTTGTCATATGACAAATGCTCCATTCCCTTGATTTTTTTGGCCCTTTACTGGGAGTACTCCAGTATGTCCTTGTCTCTTTTGTACTGGGGAGCCCAGACCTGTAACCAGCACTCCAGATGCATCTCAGCAGTGCTGAGCAGAGGGGAAGGATCACCTCCCTCCACCTGCTGGTGATGCTTTTCCTAATGCTGCCCAGGATGCCACGGGCCATCTCTGCTGTGCAGGTGAGTTGCTGGCAAGTGGTCAACTTGTTGGCTAGCGTGTGACCCCCAGGTCTCTCTCTGGAGCTGCTTCACAGCCCACTGGTCCCAGCATGAACTGGTACCTGGGTTTGTTTCTCCCCAAGGACAGGACTTTGCATTTCCCTTTGCTGAACTTCATGAAGTTCTTGTTGGCCCATTTCTCCAGCCCACCCATGTCCCTCTGAATACCAGCAAAGCCCTCTGTTGTGTCAGCTGCTCCTTCCAGTGTTGTATCATCTGCAAAACTGCTGAGGGTGCACTCTGTCCCATCGTCCAGATCGTTAAAGAAGGTGTCTACTGCTCTCACTCCATCCACCGAACCAGTTGTCTCATTGCAGAATATCATCAAGTTGGTTAAACCTCATTTCCCCTTCATAAATCCATGCTGACCACTCCCAGTCGCCTTTTTGCCCTTCATGGTTTTGGCAAGGGTTTCCAGGATTAGTTGCTCCATCACCTCCGCAGGGACAGAGATGAAGCTGACCAGCCTGTAACGCCCCAGATCCTCCTTCTCTTGGAGACAGGACTGACATTTGCTCTCTTCCAGTTCTCAGGAACCTCTCCCAGTCACCACAATCTTTCAAATATAACAGAGGGTGGCCTTGCAATGGCATGGCCCAGCTTCTTCAGCTCCATCATTCATCCCAAATCATCCCATGGACGTGTGCGTCCAGTTTGTTTAAGTGTGCCCTAATCTGATCCGGCTCCACGCAGGGTAAGTCTTCCTTGCTCCAAACTTTTCCTCTGGTTTTGAGGGCCTGGGATTCCTGAAGGCTGGTTTTACCAGTTAAGATGGAGGTAAAGAAAACATTGAGCACCTCAGCCTTTTCCATGTCCTCTTTCACTGAATGTAACTGTAGAAACTTTTCTTGTTGCCCTTCACATTCCTCACCAGATTCAACTCCATGTGGGCTTTGGCTTTCCTAATGATGAGATCCTTACATGATTGGACAGTGTCTCTACATTCCTTCTGGGTAACCTGTCCCTGCTTTTACTTATCATAAACATCCTGTTCATATCTGAATTTAGTCAGGAGCTCCCTGCTCGTCCATGCTGCCTTTGTTTGATTTCTGCATGACAGCATGAACCATTCCTGAGTTTGAAGGAGGTGATACTTGAAAATCAAAACAGCTGTCCTGGACTCATCTCTCCAGGGCCGTAATCCATAGGGTTCTTCCAAGGAGATGTCTGAAGAGATTAAAGTCGGCTGTGCTAACTTTGGTCCCACATTTTTCCCTTCTCCCTCCTCTCAAGATCCTGAACTCCACCATCTCATGATCACTGCAGCGAAGGTCTTCATGTGCCCACTCATTTCTTCTGGTATTGTAAGTATTAGGACAGTCACACACCTTGTTGTCTCCTCAGTCACCTGTGTCAGGAAGTTGTCAATGCACTGAAAGATCCTGTTCTGTTCTGAAGCCGCAGTTTGACCTGTTTATATCCTTCGGTCTAAATAAATTTCCTCTAAATCTAAAACTTCCAGCTGCTGTTTTTGGCAAAGATGGCTTTGTGCTAGTAAGTTTCATCAAAAGCAAACCATTTCAAAGCTTTTCCTGCTTTAAGATTGTTGACATTTTTGAGCCAATTGCCTACACCATTTTCTGTTAAGCTCATAGCCAAATAGTTCATTAGCTGAAAAGACCAACTGGAAAACAGATTGTATCAAATAAAATATTAGATATTAACCTTAATTTTCTCCTTATCTCAATAACCTTCGTGTCTCAAATACTTTCTTCCATATTGCAGGTTGAAGATGCAGTTACCTTCAGTTTCACATTTCTGGATCCATTGAGACCTCACAACATCTGCAGAAGGCTGGAGATAAAAAGGGGCACTGCAGGACTGCCCTGGGACTAGGGGAAAGGAAGGGAGGACTAGCTCTTCCTGATTATCCATAACTATGTGGAAAGAATCTGAATGTGATTTCCTATAGCAAACTGGTCCAAGAGTACCAAACTTCAGCAGTACTCCTGCAGTACTTGCACTCAGAGCTACCTGTAGTCTCAATCATTTCCCACTCATGTGATCTTGCTTTAAAAGGTGCTTGGTGGAAAAGTTAGATTTCCACAGGAAAAAAAAAAAAAAAAGATTAACTTGCACAGGACAAGCATTTTGCCACAGGAGATCTTCTCGTTAATCCACTTCATCTGCTGTGATTGATCCCTGCACCAATACTTGTGCAGTGTATACAGCCTTCAGGATCTGGGGCTCCTGATGGAGCAAAGCAGCAAGTGGTTTCAGCACGTGGGTATGGTAATGCTAAAAGGTAAGGCCATAACAAGGTCACTTGGCAAAGGAGATCCTCACTTCAGCTGTTTTGGAAACAATGTGTGATGTTCCTCTGACTTTTACTGTTCTCCTCTGTGCTGTGCCACTTCCCAGTCACTTTGAAAACCCTTTATATGCTGACGGCATCTTCTATCTGCTTCTACCTTTTTCAGGGACTCTCTGTGATTTTTTTAATACATTTCTCTTCCTTAACTCATCTTGAATTGATTTTCCTTTCTCCGTAGTTTCTCCACCCAATTTTATCTTGCTTTCCATTGTCCTTACATCAACTGAAATTTTATAGGTCCTTCCCATAAAGGACGAAATTCTTTGGAAGAAAAAAATTATGTGATTGCCACTTCCCTGGCCTTAGCCATTGTTACCATCACCATCATGGCTTGCGTTTCTAATGTATATGCAGCCATAATGCTAAAGTTGTCTTGGGGTATGCGGGCATCCAGAAAGCGTGGCAACTTTTCTGTCTCGCTGGTTCTGCAACAAAAACAGGAACAGGTTGCCCCATCCCTGGAAACCTTCAAGGTCAGGTTGGACGGGGCTCTGAGCAACCTGATCTAGTTGAAGATGTTCCTGCTCATCGCAGGGGGGATGGACTAGTGACCTTTAAAGGTCCCTTCCAACCCTTCTACGATTCTATGAAAAAGCAAAACTCTACCTATAGCCAGTGTTGCAGGTCCAAATCTGAGTGAATCTCTATGAAATTTTTCGTGTCACTGGGAATTATAAATGACAGTGGCCTGGATGCAAATCTGCCTCAGCAATTTTATGGAAGGATGGTAATACCTAACAGAGGAAGGATGAGTCCGAGCCTATCCTCTTTCTGGTACTTGTTGCCCAACCATGAGGCCGCTTGTGTCAGAAGCAGGATACGGGACCCCTTTTTTAAGTCTCAGATAAGCTGCAGTGGAAGCAACTGCTTTTAGAGACATCTCAGAGGAGTCAGAGAAGGTTTCTCCTCCTGCAGTTGCTAGTTATCTCTGAGGAGCTGTGGGCATAACCAGGCTTGCCTGTTTAGCAGCTAGGAAGTGTGTTAAGAGTATTGTATTGTGTGCTTACCCTGAATCACAGACACATTGTATCATATAAGCAAATATGAGACATTTATTTTAAATACAAAATTTGTTCATCAATTCAATAGTAAAATGCCAGCTATTAGTACCCCAAAATAAAACAAGTAACTTGAAAGGCATATGATACAAAAATAATCAATAACAAATAATTTACAAATTCCAAACAAAGGCTGGCTTAATAGGTTTCCAAGTCAGCTAATGTTACAAAACCACAAATGAGGACTTTCAGCGCAAACTCCTTAAGGGACACAAGACATTTAAGATTGATAGCAGCATGATGCTTGATTTATCTCACAGCGTAAGGAACTGTTATTGCCTATGATGTTGACTTTTATAAGATACAATCTGATTGTTTCTATCTCTATGGAGATTCATTCTGCTTTGAAATACTGAGCACATTTTCATATATATATCCCCTCTAACTCCACTCAAACACACAAATGGTCAATGATTCTCCTGGGTAGCTTCTGTTAGGGACCACTGACGCATGTCTTCTTCCAATTTTCCCCGCTTCACAGATGCAGGATTTTACCCGCTGCCTGTCTCAGACGTTTTGACAGGCGTTGCTCTTTCTGAGGTCCCCGGCAGCCTGCATCCTGTTGGTAACTGTTTTCTTGTGTGGATGGATGAGAACTTGACTCTCCTCCAGGGTCTGAGCCTTGGTCAGCTGTTTGCTGCTGCCGTAGCTGCGGCACAGATAATTCATATGGTGGTGGCTGTTCCTGCTCGTAAGTCTCACTGACGAACTCTGCGCTGCTTTCGCTGTATGGAGGCGGCGGGATATTGACGACTTCTTGCTGTTTTAGTGTGGAGATAACTGGCAGTGGGGAGGTCTGTTTTTCAGGGTCTGTGCTGTCTTCATAGGAGGGGGGATAGAAGTCAGGCCTGAAAAAAAGCAAACCAACAAGAAACACATCATGGTGAAATGTGATTTATCTGAGAGAGCTTGGTTAGAGGCTTTGTCTGTTACGCTTCCAAAGTTTAGATGAGGCTTAAACTGTAAATGGAAGCCTAAGTAGATTTAGATCAACAGAGTATATTAATATAAAACAGCTGGCATAGCTGGGATCATTACCTGTGTCTTTCTGCAAAATGTTTTATTAAAACGCAGTGTCCCAAAAAGACAAGCCTTCCCCATGAGAGTTCCCACCCACGGTATACAAACACTCATCCTTGTGAATATTTCAACAAGTGCCCATGGAAAGTTTGAGGTGGAAGAAAAAGGAGATCACTGTCTGAAGTAGGTTAAATTAGTGAGTTGTTTATTACTATAATAGTAAACATTTTCCACAGTTTTAAAATACATGTTGTATGTTTCTGCTTATCTAACCAAAATTTGCTGAATGTTGTTTTTTATAGTGCTTTTAGAGCACCCATTGTGGGTGTTTCTGCTGCGGTTGCCACAACAGCCCAGGAAATGTTATCTGTACCCAGTGAGCCTCTTAAAGACTTCTGTCGGGCTTAGCGCCAATCAGTTTAAGAAACTCTCTCAAAGCATGAGACTTTGCTCTGCTCAGAAATAGCAGCGGCAATTACACCGGAAAACTTTAGCAGGGACCATGTCGGGAGCTGAAGCTCCCTGCATACTTCATGAGTAACACATAGTGTGAGCACATACCCCACAGCAGCACGTCGGGGGTTGTCTGTTGAGATGGAACTAATGATGCTCCTGCAGAGCTCCATGGAGTCGGCGCAGCTGCACCTGCTCCCTCCACGCGTGGCTTTGGACCACTATGTGCAACCCGCCACGTTTCCTGTGGTATACCTTACCTTATGCATCCTTTGCACAAATTGCTCTTTGCACGTTGCTGCTTGCCCTAGCAAATCCAATTTCAGATTATAGATATTCCCACAAAAAAAAAAACCCATAATAAAATGGCTACATAGCCTTTATTTTGTAAAAAACTTGTATTGATTCTTTCTTCTCACAGTATGTGTACAAAACAGCATCCCTCCCTCCCAGTTCATCAGCAGCACTCTGCAACACATACCTGTCGATGGTGTTGACATGTAGCCCTCTACAGCTGAGACTTTGAATGAAGATGCTGCTGAGGCCCCTGTATTTGAAGACTTCATGGAAAGCGCTCCAGAAAATGCCAGTCATAAGGAGAAAGAACCCCAAAGCTAACAGGCAATAAAACACCAGCTGGTTACTACCACATCTGCATGTGGAGGAACTTGTGGAAATGCAGAAGACTCCCAGACAAATGGTGGAGAAACTGAGTAAGAGCACAAAAAGACGAATGAAGGTAGAAACTCCTTTTGACATCTTTTTCAGCAGACACAGCACTTGGTTCCTGTCTGCTCTGTGTTTGCTGGCCGTCTCAGCTGTGCTTCTCATCTTCACGCACTGGTGTTTTATACGCTTCAGGATCAACTGGCCTTTGGACAATTAAGAGGAACAGGCAGTTTTAAGATACTCATTAACTCTTCAAGATAATCATAATCTCTCTTGAGATTAATTTGTAATCTTAAACCTACTTTAAGGAAGGAAACACAAACTTTCTGCACCATTCCTTTGCCACTGTAATCTCCAAAGTGCACACTGAACTGCTACATTCATTGCATTTACAATTTGCAATGGTTTACGCACTTTGTTAGCTTACGAATGAGACCTGTGTTTGTTTATCTGAAAAGAAAACAAACAACAAACAATAAAAACACCGTTCATAACTCCCTGTTAAAAGCTTAAAGGGAAAATATGCTTCTTTTTTAATCACACATTTTCATCTTTCATTGGATTTGGTCTCCTGTCTTTAACACATTATTCAGTTGCCTTGATCTTTTTAGTAGTCCTTTGAAAAAGTATAAATTTCTAGCTCGCAATGTGATATAATCTATGAATTTAGTATATAAAATTAAAGAAACCAAAATTACATAGTGTCAAAAAAGGACATAGGCATACAAGAAACCTCCTTCTTTGTCTGCAGGTTCAACTGTTGTCTGATTCCTTTACCTTTGTTATCTTCTCCTAGCAATTTTTATTGACTGATTTTCCAAAGGGTCAGTGCTCAAAGCTATGCAGGAACACTTATACTCAGTTGTCCAAATATACTTAGATATCTGAAATTCAGAGTTGCTTGCTACCAACAGATTTTAGGTCTAAATATTGCTACCTCCAAGGCAAAAAAATAGTCTTTACAATTAGTCTATGTTTTTGACAGGGCATAGCAAACTCCATAATCAGAACTTGACTTGTCTATTAATGCCACCTTATTTGGAACATTACTAATTATGATTCTTAATATTTTCAACAATGGAGTAATTAACCAGACCTTGCCTTGGTTTGTTGTAAAATCTGCATTGCACATAATGGAGTGAGCAAATCAGAACCATCTGAGCAAATCAGGGGACCATTCAAAATATCTGCCCAGGTTCAAATCTGTATTGCAATAATGAGTTTATTGCAGGTATTGTTGGGTGATATTCAGTGAGGTGGGTTACGTATAGGTAACAACAAATGATTATGAGAATTTTCTGCCATGACCTGTTAGAGGGTTTCTTCCTACCAACTGCGGACTCTTTATTTCCCTACTACAGACTGAGGGAGTTGTAGGACTTCTGTAGTCAATGCAATAAAACTTTCCAATATACTGCGTGGGTCTAGATGCTGCAGGTAATTTATGCAAATTCTGAAAGAGGGAGTCATGTTTGATGGGATGAGGAAGGCTCCAGTTCTTTCTCCTCTAGACCCTTTCTGCAGCTCTTGAGCGGGAATCTCTGCACAGGTACTTTCAATAGGGTGCTGGAACCGCGTATCTTCCTCTTAGAGGAGAGAGTTTTGCTTTCTGACTGGCCAGGAGTCCTGAAAGTACCATGTCTCCTCTCTTACCCTGTTCTGGTCTGTACCTGTGTGAGCTGCACCGCGACACACAACCTCACATTTTATCTCACAGAAAGTTTATGGTATCTCATGAGATCTTTCATGTCTGCTCAACCAGCACTATATTTTTCTGCCCCGTGTTTATCCAAATATGATGGATAGTAATTTACAACAAATCAGAATATTTATAAGGAAACAGCAGCTGGTACAAAGCTGCCACACATTCTGATCAAGTACAATTATTTCAAGCTCCTACCACCATTACTGCTTCTTTAGTTCTCAGAGGATCTGCAAAGCCATTCTCACTTTTGTTTTCAGGTTCTATCAGAAAGTTGAGTCAAGAACAAATCGTGTAAAACAATATAATCACTTGACAGAATTTTTCTAAGGTGGGTCATTCTAACGTCATAGCAAAAGCAAAAACACAGCAAGACCAACTGCTGCCCTTCCTTCAGGAAGGCATTCAGGTAAGGAGTGATTTGGGCTACCCTTCATTTCAGAGCAAAACCCCGCCGAAGTTGAAGTAGTCCTGTCCTCTCAGCCCTCAGCCACAGCCACCTACACAGCACCGAGGAAGCGTGACACCACATGGAGGTACGAGTACGAGTGAGTGGCAGCTAATCTGTGGCTGATAGGATAAATCGAGTGCTTCCCACTCTGCAATACCTTCTCACAGTTCCTTCTGGTCGTATTTCCTGTAAGATACCTTTTCCTTTACCAAAAGTCACCTATTCATTTATTCTGATCTGAGTATTTGAAACTCACACTCGCACATAGTTTCCTGTGCTGTATTTACCCTGTTCAATTATGACAAGCAGGAAATCATCTTACCGGTAACTTATTAGTCTGTCAATATTTTTGTGATACTCTGGCGTGAAGACATAACAGACTGATATCTCAGGATCATTATACACGATAGCAATTCACAGACATATTTAAATACACCAAATCTTGTGTATTGATGCCTTGGATGCACAAAACTCTCATGCACATTTCACTTAGATGTCTTGAACCCTTGTTAGCAGCCTGTGCAATGGCAAATCGCTCCTCCTTATGTTTTCAGATGGTGTAGCTGGAGAAGCAGGTAAAAATTATGTGCTTATCTCTGTGGTTTGGACTACCTTCCCACAGAACACCTGCTGATAGTTTTGGGAAACACATTGTCTTTCCTGCTTGTGGATGAATGGAAATGAAAATTGCTCAGCAAAGCTTCCCCTTGGGAGCTCATGGCTTGTTCAGTACCACTGCTACAGGTTTCCAGTCACGCAGTTCAGCTGGGGAGGTGGCTAGCAAACTTGGGGTGGCAATAGCAACCTGATTCTCTGTGCTGCATACCCCTCACCTGTATGTCCCTAAACGGTCAAAACAAGCTCCCATTTCCTCTCCAGGAACACGCTTTTTCTCACCCGTCTGTCACAGACCCAGCACTGTGTAGCATCGCTGGTCAGGACCGCTGCTGGTGATTGCTGGGCTGCTCGGCAGGGCTTTCATCTGCCCTTAAAGATCTGCCACAGCCATGCAAAGCACCGTGCTGACTCCCTGCCTAAAACCTGTGGCTGGGTCTTGAGCCCTGCATCTTCTCCTGTTGCCGAAACAACAGTTTGATTGATGTCTACACTGAACATGCGTCCCCAGGCTGGATCTGTCCCCTGTCACCACCTGGGGGGAAGGCTGCACCGCTCACCTCAGGCTGGAGTCAGGTAAGTTTAACGTGTTCCTGAGCCACTACCATTTTTGCCTGGGAAAGGGCAGATTGATTACCCCGCGCCTCGCTATGAAGCAGTTGGCAGAGAGGCTCAGGCCGGCGCGGCGCGGCGCTGACAGCGTGGGGCTGTGCCCCGGCAGCCGACCTGCAGGCACTGGGGTGTTGTTCTTACTGCACCCTTCACAGGCGAGGCTGAAGCAGTGAAACGTCACGTTGAGTTAATGCTGCAGGTTTGACTGCTGCATCGTTCGGCGTTGCGGTGGGGTGTAGGTACAACAGAGGAGCTGAAGCTGTTTATTTGTCTAAGGAGTGCGGCATTGTGTGCTAGTGTGGTCTGTGCTATTTCTTACGGAATAATAAGGAAAAAAGATTACCTTGAAATTTGAACTAAGAATGCACCTTAACTGAGTGCTAGGTTAATTTTCTAATGCTTATGATAGGAAAAAACTCCTCTGTATGTTCCTCTGAATCTCTCACGTGCATATTTTGTAGTGAGCTATACAATCACAGGAATCACAGGATTGTTAAGGTTGGAAAAGACCTTTAAGGTCATCAAGTCCAGCCATCAACCCAACACCACCATGCCAACTAAGTGCCATGTCCACACATTTTTTAACACCTCTAGTGATGGTGACTCCACCACCGCCCTGGGCACCCTGTTCCAATGCTTGACCACTCTCTCTGTAAAGCAATTTTTCCTAATATCCAATCTAAACCTCCCCTGGTGCAAATTGAGGCCATTTCGTCTCATCCTATTGCTAGTTATTTGGGAGAAGAGACCAACACCCACCTCACCACAACCTCCTTTCAGGTAGTTGTAGAGAGCGATAAGGTCTCCCCTCAGCCTCCTCTTCTCCAGACTGAACAACCCCAGTTCCCTCAGCCGCTCCTCATAAGACTTGTGCTCCAGCCCCCTCACCAGCTTCGTTGCCCTTCTCTGGACACGTTCCAGTACCTAAATGTCCTTCTTGTAGTGAGGGGCCCAAAACTGAACACAGCAATATTTCTCCTTGTGGCACAGAAGTTTACAGTCAATCTTGTTCACAGTGAGCTCTCCTGTACTGTGTTTCCTTCTTAGCCAAATGGGAGGGAATGTTGTGTATTGGTACTTTTAGTGGGTTGTAGCTCTTTTACAGTGAAGGCTCCCTACAGAGAAGAGGAATTCTGCTCTTGTCATCGCACAATAAAGGCGTGACTTTGTGCGATGCCTATACTGCTCTGAAGCTGGCTGTACATGTGACAAGTTCATTTTCCACAGGCTCGTAGTTCAGGTGCCTGCACTGCAGGCAGGCTGCGGGCTGCTTTCACCCGGACGCCTACCGGCCATTAACCCTCCGTGGTGTGAGCTTGCAGGTTTTCTGGAAGATGCATTCCAACAGCCCTTGAGGATGGGCATACAGAGGTATATATGACAGAACCATACCTATATGTATGCATACATACAGACATTGGCATGGGAGGGAAATGGGCATGCATAGGTAATAGCTGCTGCTCTCTGAGAGAGGGTACCGTCTCACTTTTCCCCTCTGTTTTGTCAAGGTAAGGCAGCATTGAAGGATATGAGTGTCTGTCTCCACGAAGGACTTACACACCTAAGCACTAGGTGCCTCTGTCCATCGCCCTGGGGCAGCGAGCCTAGGAGGCCCACATTAAGCACCTGCGTGCCCTGTGCAGTCCGTAGAGGAGTCCAGCACCTTGGACTTGGGATGCAGGGTGGCCCCAAGGGCTGTCCGGGAGCCGCCCGAAGACGCAGCAGGAGGCCATACATCTCTTAGCGAGTGTGTTTCCTAGACGTGAAGCTATGCTGGGCTCTGAGTACCACTCAGAGGTTGCTCCCCGGCTGCTTAACCGGGGGCTGATGGCTGTAACAGCATGCCGCTCACACCTCCCTGCACTGCTTAGTAAGGTTCAAGCTGCAAAATATAGTAAAAATTCAGCAGCAAAAGCAGCTGGTGAGCACAACAAACAGATCTTCTCCCTTAAAAGAGCTGCTCCACTGGAGAAAACAAAAGCAGAGCAAATTCCCGCTATCATGAGCAGCCACAGAGCACATGTGCAGGAGCAGGTTTGTCAAGGACCTTGAGATCACAGGAAAGTCTTAGTTTAGCCACTGGTTTCACAAAATTCAGGTCTTTAAAGGAGGTGTCCCGGTTGTGACAGAGGAAAACAATGACCAGGAGGGGTGAAGCCCCGTGTGTGGGCTAGGAGTTTGTGCAGGGAAGATGAGAGTAGAGGCTGGGGGCACGAGAGGCAGGGGGGGGGCCGGG
>NW_010554028.1:11855-23705 GCF_000687285.1 Phaethon lepturus | reverse complement strand
GGAGGCTCCCCAGCAGCAGCTGCTCTTCCAGCAAAGCAGCTACAAAAGCATAAGTCTGTGACAGGAATGTATTAAAAATAAATGGTTTAAATAGTCACGTAATTTGCATTTGCCTTGCCCAGTGTGAAGTCCACCGGTTCATCTCCCTGCTTGTGCAGGAGTGTCTCCCAGAACGCCTTTGCTTCGTGCTTTGTTGTTTCAAATATTCATGAATGCTTTTCCTGCAATTTATTCTCCCCATAGGCTAACAGAGCCAGCTAAATTTACAATAACATTCTTCCCTGTAGAATTTGTACTTTCTCCCTACTTGTTAAACGAACTTTACAAAACAATTTTTCTTGTATTTTTTTTGATGTTTCAGATCTTACAGGATCCACCCCCACACAAATAGAAATACTGAGTTATTCATGACTGCTATTGAAAGTTCAGGCAATTACTGTAATTCACATCTTCTGTAGTACTTGTCCTTCTGCTACCACACAGCATTTACTAAAATAATTTTGTTGATGAAAACACCTTTTACTTTCTGTTTTCTATTTATTGATCTGTACTCATTGACCTGCATGTTTAAATTTTATAGCTGGAACATGACAGCATCATATCTGTGCTGATGCAGGCTCAGCTAATCGCTGGACAGGAAATTATATTTTGGCTATGAGAAAAAAATTAAGAATTGAGATAAATTCCCCTTCTATACTAGGAAAAGAGATAAAAAGAGATATTCTGAAAAATCTTAAATGAAGTTACAAAAATTAAACAATCTTTATAATCCTCAGAAGAATGAAAAGCCAGTGACTAAGCTACACCTCGCATGGCTGGAAGAACAGGTTTGCACGATAAACTTCAGCCTCGGAAAAATAAATTAATTTTCCACCCCAGCCAGTTCCCTGGCAACTCCATAAAATTCAAAAGAAGCAAGCGAGACCTGCCAGTGGCAGCCGTGGGCTCTCCAGCTTGTCAAGGCAGAACCTTCGGGAGGGAGCAGGCTGGCAGAGCAACTGCAAGGTGCGGTGGGCAGAGGACTGCTCAACACTGCAGGGAAGCCGTGGATGGAGGGGTTGCCGGGGAGAGAGGGGTCGGTCGCTTGCGGGGCTGTGGGAGAAGAAGAAATAAAGGAGCTCTTTTTATGGGGAAGCTGTATATCTGCCAGTTGTTTCACATTTGCAGGTCTTCCTAGTTTTGCGAGCTGCGGGAGTTCGGTGCTTTCTGCAAGAGGTCAGTTAAGGCTGTGACAACAGGCGACGGGTATCTTATCCTGGAAAATAGCAGGTGATTTCAAATTACCGCATCTCACACGGTAGGTATATAAAGAAAAAGAAAGAGAAGATGAGAAGCTGCAATAGCCCCATAATGCAGTTCAATTTTCAGCGTCCCATTATTTTGCTTATTTCCCATCATTTAAGATTTTCTGTAATGTTGTTCTTGGCCTTTTTCAACTTCCCTAACGTTTTGCAGCTAAATTGTTCTGTTGGCAGCGAGTTTCTTGGACTGCATCAGACTGGCTGAGCAGATTTCCTATTTCTCTTACAAAACAGGAAGAAAGTTGCTTCTAGTGAGGATCAGGTGGGAAAAGGGAATAGCTAACATGGTGTAAAGACTGAAGAGTCGAACTGGCTGCAGACCAAGGTCAAAAGGTAGCAGTCCAGACACACAAAAAGCACTTCTTAGGAAGTCTGACTGAAGATGAACTCAATGGATGTTCCACTGGACAATTTGTTGACTCCGATTGTTTTGCAATTCGCATTTCGCTTGAAAAGGTCATTGCTTATCCTGTATCCTGTTGAAACCTCTAAGGCCGTTTTCTCACAAAGCAGTTGCTAGAATTATGCTACTCAAAAAGCAATTTGTGATATCATACACATTTTTATGAAAGTTGTGAAACACAAACATATTTTTAAAAATACTAACAAAATGGAAAACTTTAGAATCAGAAAATAAAAAAATAGACATGTTAATGGAAATATATGGGATGTAGCAGCACCAGCTGCATATCATACGACAGCACATGATACAAGATAATAGTACATCACAGGTCACATGTGCTGCTACTAAAAAAAAGTGATATTTTATCAGAAATGTCAAGATTATCTGTTTTTGTCTAGTCTGAAATGTATTATTTTTAATGAAAGGAAAACTCAGAATTTAAACCAGTTTTGTTTTTCTCTTCTCACCTTGTAGCACTTTAGCTGACATGATTTATTGGAAATAAATGACTCAAAAAGTATTGTAGGTTGTTGTTAATAATTCAGTGGAGTTTTACCAATGGGTCTCTCTTTAGCAGTTCTAGTATTCATTAAAAATTTGCACTGGAGGGGACGGGAAATGATTTTAAGCTCTGCACATGTAGTCTTTTCTCCATATCATACCTGAATTAATTACAATGGTTTTGAGAGCACAGGAGAGTTTAAGAGTGAATGAGAGTAGAAGCAATATAAACATAAAAATCATATTTCAGAGACCAGTTCCTGACCTGTGAATTTGATGATGACTATGCAAGCCTAGATGTGTGAACACAGTCAGCACTACTCTTTGTCTTTGAAGATATTGTAGTGTTATGAGGTCTAGTTGTTACTTTTGAATGAATGATTGAACTGCATGAAGGAAACTGAGTTCAATTTATTCTAAAAATACTTGAAAGGAGCAGGGATGAAATAGTTTCATTGAAAATGGTAAGTTGCAGTATTTTTATTGAGAAATTTCCCCAAATGGTTGAGAATAGTCTACCCCAGAAGTGGGTAGAACACACAAGGAGTAAATACTAATACTTAAAATAAGGGGAAGTTAGATGCTAAATTTTAAAATCACTGAGAAAATTTTGAGTTTTAACAAATACTTAAATTTGCTTTTTGGTAACTTACACATTCATGTTTTCCAGGTATTCTTTCCAAATTTTATTGTTTTATTTATTTACTAAAAGAATGAATTACAGTAATTGTGATAACAATTCAATAGTTGAAAGTGATGTTGTGAACTGGCTAGTCAGAAAAAATCACACACAAAATGGCATGGTTCCTTAATGACTATGGAATTATCTTTGGCCTATCAGGCTGTTAACAAATCTATCATAACTTGTATATTTAAAAAAAAAAATTGAAATGAACATGAGGGATTCTCAGCAGATACAATGGCTTCCCTTTTAATTTCTTTCTGTCAAAACCAGAATGCTATCTTCCTGTGTCAAAAAATATATCAGTAGACATTCTTCTTCTGTCTGCAAGAAGTTACGAAGGAGGGCTCTACTATTGAAAATACAGGGGTGTTGTATTTGCCTCATACTCACATCTTTAAAAATATCACACCTTACATGATTTCCAAGAGCCTGGCAAAGCTCTGAACAGCATACGCATTCCTATTGGACCAGACATTACGATTCTTTCTGTAGAAGGGTTAAAAATTGTCACACGTACAGTGAAATAGAAAGTTTTTAAAATGGAAAAAAAAAAAAAAAATCACCAAACAAAAGGTTTTTCTATTTGTTTACTTAGGCATGAGAATTAGAGCCATAGGGCGACCGTCTGGCTGCGTGGTGTGAATTACAGGGTACGTAGGGTGGTCGTTTCCACTTTGCGCTTTACCAACCCTTGGCTGCATGGTGATGTCTGAAGACAATTGTATCTGTATGTCTTATGAGTAGGAAAGAATTTTGCAGTACTGCTTAGCAAACATGGATAACTTTGACCCTGCTGAATAAGGGTCCTCTGTGCGGGAGACAAGTCCCCTTTTGTTCGTGTGAAAGCCTAGATGGTGTGCCAACTGAAGTTCATCTTACAGAAAGTTTTGTAATCCACCATTACTAACGTAAGGATTTTGGCAGACTTCTAATCATAAGTTAGTACACAATCACCAGTTAGTTAGAAAGCAGTGCTATCATATGTCATTAGCTGACTATATTGTTTAATGATGACGGGAAAACATTTGCTTAGGGAGAAAGTGTAAAAGCAGTATTTTTCATTCAAAATTTATATGTCAGTTTTTAAAAAATCTGTCTTTTTTCCTCTCACTCTCCCTACATACACCAGTCATACAGAAGGCAGTTGTCCTAAGATTAACCTTCTTTGCTTTTTAATTGAGATTTAAGGGTAAAATATGTTTTAGTGCAAGGAATCGAAGCAAGATATATACTTTCTATAGATACTTCCAAACAGGGCTCGGGTAAGCATGCAAACACATGACATATGACATTGCCCATATGAACCGTGCTGCCCTCATCTAGAAAAGGTGAGGACTACCAGGCCACTTGTTTATCTTTGCTTTTATGGTGAGGAAGGCATTGAAGCACAATCCTGTTGGCACTGATGCCCATTTGCCATTGGCAGCAGGAGCAAAGTCAGGGTCTTCAGGCTTGGCTGCAAGACTTCGTCAGTTTTGTCAAAAGCGGACTAAAAGGGAATTACGAAGGAACTGCTGATAGCTCTTGTTCTAACAAAGCACAAAAAGCTGACAGCTAGCTGTTTGGCTCTGCTGGAAGGTTTAATATTAAAACAAGAGTTCCTATTTGCTTTCAAATATGGTTAAATATTATAACATAATTAGGTTGAACCTCCTGAAACTCTTTGTATTTGACGTCATCCCAATAGGTTGGTTAGGATCTGCAATCAAATATCAGATACTAACAGGTAGCTAAGTTTAATTGCTATAGGTGTAACTTTTCAGAATTTTAAGTAGGAAAGTTGCAAAAGCCCTGCTATAGTTTAGAGGAAATATCCTGTGACAGCGTTTTATATAAAACCAACAGATGGTCCTAGGTAGCAAAGCCTTCAAATAATTTTTAGCTATTATTTTCAAGAGCGAATCTGGTGTCAGAAATTACAAATATCTGTATTTGTTTTTGTAACTGCAGTGCATGCTTTGGAACTTGCTTTTGTTTGCAATGGTTACCCATCTCTGATTTAAACACGAGTTACTCAGATCTTGAGGAAGCCTCAACAGTCTGTCATTCATGCAGTCAGGTTTCTAAAGAAACAGATTTTCAGCACTTACAGCATACTTCATTTTCCAAAGCAAATGAGGGAGGTGGAAATCACAAGAAAATACCGAAACAAAAGAAAATATTAAGAAAAAGAGATAAGTGCAGCGGCCTAAGGAGCAGTTAGTACAATTATGCAGCGGCTGGGGAAATACATAGAAAAAAAGCTACAGCCTGTAGCATGTCTAAAGCTTGCACTGCGTAAGGTTTTCACCCTTCTGTGAAAATGGACAGGCATGCCTGTGGAAGAATTGTCAGTCATACTCAGCAAAAAAAAAAAAAAAAAAGAGAGGCCAGAGTAATATGGAGAGTCCTAGCTGGTGAAGGTTAGAGATGAAGGTCTGCATTTTGGTGAGTGGACCCAGAAACATCTGCGGAGCATCAGCAGAGTCCTAGTGCTCTTCAATTTCCAGTTCAGAAATCAGAACTGCCGATACTGGCAGGCAGTACCTGCACAACACTGCTCATTAATGCATGAAGCAGGAGGCCGACATCTACATGGCTGCTGTATGGGAAAATGGGGTGCAGGAGACTCATCTCCCTGAGGATTCAAGCAGAAATGTCTGTTAGGACTGCAGGATCTGAAATGCACCACCAGCAGGTGCATGCAGAGGTTGATAGTCCAATTGCAAAAGCTGACTCACTTCACACCTCTGAGAAGGACCTCCATCCTCCTTGCAGGCTGATACAGAATACTGTACTGGCATTGCTTGTCATGATTTGAAGATCCCCTCCCATATATGATACAGTAACCTCTCCAGCTCCACAGAATGCACATGCAAACGCTGCCTCCTTTGTAGATCACCAGCCTTACACTTAGAGAAGGCTAATGGGCACTTCCCATCTCAGAAGAGGCATCTGCTAGGACGGTCTGCAGGAAAGGGGTGGGTTTCTTTTGAAGTCATTGGCTGAGCCCTTCCATCAGGTGGGGAGAAGCGGAGTGAACACTATTACTGGTCAAGGAGATTATACAGACTGATCTATACATACCTAAGATACAGCCCGGTCTGCAACAGGATGGAGGTCCAACTGCATCAACAACTCTAATTGCTAATCAGTTTGGCCTTGATGGCTTATAGAGGAGGTAGAAACAGTCCTTGTGGTCCAGCACCCCACTGCTCACCCCTTGCTGGCATCCATAACCACAGTGGAAAAAGGTAGCAAAGGCCACCTTTATTCTTTGGGGTATAAAGTTTAGGGAGATTTTAAACAGTACAGCTGATGGAGCTGGTACTAGAAACCCTCAGTAGAATCAGAGCTGCTGGTGATGCTGGAGGCAGAGTGAGTCAGTGTTAGTGAGACCATAGGGTGTAACACAGGTTTTTGTTTTGGACAGATCATTAAGGTGTTTGATGCTGATCTGGTGGATGATACAATGACACTCAAAATGAAGCTAAGAAAGCCACTGCTTTTGATTCAAAACACAAGGAAGGGAAGGCACGGGAAAAAAGTAGCAAGATAAGAGAAGTTGGGAAAAAAGGAGGAATAAAGGAAAAAGAACTTTTTGTTTGGAAAACAACTCAACCAAAAGCAAAGTCTGGATGAGTCAAACAGCAACTCCACCTTGAATTTATGACTGAAGAGAAACTGAAGAGTAAATGCAAACAGTATCAAATATGTTCTTAGTAAGGAGCAGAAGAGGCAAGGAATGTATGTTGTACCAGAATGACTGAAGTTCCTAGGAACCAATAGGACAACACAGAGAAAGATAAACACTTCACAGAGAGCATTTATGGCTTCACAAGAGAGGACAGAATAAGTCTGCAGTACTGATGATGAGAATCACGGCTTGGTGATGCAACAGTAATACAGACAGATGCGCCTGTAGGAGGCATCAGGAAAGTTCTCTTCTGCACGGATGGAGAAGCATTAATGTCCATGCTCAATGGCAATGATGCCATGAGTAACTTAACATTATCCTGGTTGAGGATCCTTTGAGCCTGTAGCAGATGCACAGAAGTGCTATAAAGTAAACAGGTGGATCAAGAGCCAGCCCATTGTACAGGAAGCAACTGGAAGTGCTGGACTTGTTGTACTTGGCAAAATGAAAGCTGAGAGCCAATATGGTTATTGTCTACAAACACATCAACAAGTGAAGGGGAAAAAAACCTTATTAAAATTATTAGCAATGGAAGCACAAGCAAAAAAAACATTCAAAATATCCAGGAAGAAACTTGACCTGGAAATGACTAGGGTTAGAAGAGGGAAATTCTTGATTCACTTCACAATCAGGAAGGAAAAAATGTAACAGCTATTAAAATAACTTAGAAAGGGACTAAATGCCAGTGAATGCACATTCACAGTGATTGGTTTCCATGTCCTGTATTCCCAAGACACTTTGCATAAGCAGGCTTCCATACGAGGAGTATATAAACCCTGTAAGGATTATGAAGTTCACTTATTGATATTAACAGATGAACCTGAACCACAGTTTACTGTCTTGTGAACTCATATAACATGCTCGAACTAAAACAATGGTGTTGCCTTTGAAAGAAATAATTTCTGTCTTCCTCTTTCCTTCCCAGCATGCTGCGTCCAAAGCAGAAAGGCATAAAAGGCTTTTCAGAGGTATTTTACCTGCAAAGTTTAAGGTGAACCTGGTCTCCAATTAATTGTGCCAGCAATTTATTTTACTTCTATTGTTGTTCATTTGTTCTCTGGAGAAAGAAGAAATGTAAGCCTGTAGCCATACACCTGCAGGACAGCTCATGCTAGCTTGATGGCTAATGCTTCGTTTTCCCAGCTAACTCATTAGGAGCTGCCTCCCCAGCTCCTTCTTCCCAGATGACTATCCCAGCTAGCACCCATGTCCATCACTGATCACTGTTTCTATCCACATGATACATGCTCGGTCTCATAAATAGGATGTCCCCCTCTCCTGATATCTGTTGCCTTTACTACCACATCCCAACCACTGAATCTGTTCATTTGTCTGAAGCACATCAAAATCTATTAAAAGTACAACTTCAGAGGTTTCTCCTTTAAAAATGCAGCTGTTGAGTACTGTCTTTGCATTTTCTTTACTGCACATAGCCAGAACTGTTCTTCTGTCCAGATTCAGCCCTGGATTTTTCAGGGATGTGTATCCTTCAAAACCTTCAATAATTTGACCTTGAAGGAGAAGAAGAATTGAAGTCCTGCGTACTTGCTCCTCAGCTCCTATTAAACATTGTGCAGAAGTAATTTAGCTTCTGGAATAAGATTGTAACTCTTCAGTCAGCATAAACCACTGCCCAAGGGATTATGTGCCTACCTCCCAGCTCACAGTCACTGCCCTGTGTCCTTCCCAGCTCCTATTCCCCTCCCTTCCCATTTGATCCAGCACTCGTGTTCAAATGGCCACAGTGTGAATCAGAGAAAGAAACTTTTTTTTTCCCCTCCTTTTTCTGCTGATCTTGTTCACCTTGCAGCTGCTTAGCTCCTGAACCCAAGTGAACGAGCAGTGAGAAATGGGCAGCTGGCCAGCAAAAAGGGCAGAACTTCACCTTTTGGCATCTGTGTACCTGTTGATTATACACCCACAGGACAAAGAGTTCATACCTCCATTCTGGGTAGGGTTTTTTGTTTCTCAGACAGAAGTGCTGCTCTACCTCTCATTTCACTCATTTTCTTTTTTCCCCCTGGTCTTTGTCACTGGCTTCTCCCAGCTTTTCCTGCCTCTTACCCAGTCCTCTTTGCAAAACCAGCTTCTTTATTGCCACTGCATTGTTATTGGAAACCACCAAAATTTCAAGATTAACAGCAATAAAGTGTCCAATTTTAGGTCCCCATTACAAAACAGATATCAATAAAGTTGAATGAGTCTTTCAAAATTTGGCAACTTGACTGAGCTTTGCAGTGAGCTCCCTTCTGGAGCAGAAGCCTGGATTTGGTGCCTTCTGATCTAAGTCCTTCCTTTCTTTGTCATCGCCTAGAAGGCAGCAATCTAGTACCTAGTACTTTGAACATAATTGACATCATTTATCAAGGCAACCATGAGAATATTTAACTCATATTGCTTTCTTTTCTAGCAGCAAGCTCTTTTCTAACTGTATCCTCTTTTTTAGCATAAGGATCTTGTCTTGAGGACTGGTGCTTATTGGTGCAAAAAGGTAGCTGGCAATATTTTTCTGAATTTATGCTGCTCACAGAATGCCACTTTTTATTTGTTTGAAATCCTGTAATGTAAGAGACTACTGTCCACCTTCATTAGGGGAATCATTTAAACAAATAGACACGTCACTGCATGTTATTTAACCTTTCCATTAGTATCAAGCAGTATGTGTAAGTAGGTTTATTACTTTTAAGCTGATCAGCTAATTTGTTATGACACCTCACTTCGGAAACATTGCAGACTAGACCTCCTTTATAGCATGCTACTTGCTTAATGAAGCTAGCTGCATTTTGGAAGGAGAGAGTATCTTTGCATTTTTTCAATTTTTCTCACTGTTTTCCATCTTTCTAGTTGATTGTATCCTGTATCCTTGCAATCAACTTTCCTGAACTCTAGAGGTCCTGTTCATGCTTATGAAAAAGGGAATGCTGCTTCCCTTTATCCCTAACCCTTGACTCTGCCTATTGCCAAAAGTTGGTATAGTCTCCTGTTCCCGACTTACCCTTCAGTACCTCCTTCCTTTGCAATTTGCTTTGCCCTCAGCTTCATTTAATCTCACTTTCTGACTTTCTTCTGGATCATTTCCTCTGGAAACGCTGAGGACAGCAAGGACAATCTTCAAATTATCAATGTCATGGAAAACATGACAGAGAACATGTTCTCACAAGGAAGTACACCTACGATTTTTATGGGGTTTGGCTGTTGGAAACTTTGCTCTTTTCTTTGAATTGTCGGGTACAAAACATCTCAACATGTGACGCGCTCTTTTCTAATAAGAAACATTTTAACTCTGCTATTATTCTTCAGACTCATGATGTTCAGCAAATGATAAAATTTTGCTGAAAACAAACATCAGTGTTTTTAAGAGGAAAATGAGAGCTCTTTGAAATTGTTATCCTTAAATGCAGAATATCTGCACATAAACTTGAAGAGTCCTATATTGATCTTAGATTTGGGAGGAGGGGAAGGAAGTGCATAAGATTGCATTAACATTTCATTTTTTTAATAATACTTCACTCCCCTAAATCATGCCGTTGGCCAATACTTTTTTTCATTGCAGAAGACCAGATCAGTATCTGTCTTTACTACCAGAAACATACCTCCAGAAGATGCTGTCATATAGTAATTGAGTAGGTTCTATGAGACAGTGTTCTCTAAAATCCTGTTTTGATGTAAGGCCAAATTTCAGGGCAAGGATATGGACATGTGTTTGCAAGCCCTCCATCCACAGTGGAAGGAGATCAAATGATGATACTTAAATACAGAAATACACATCAGATTAACTCAATCACAAGATGCATTAAAACAAGTAAGTTATTTAACTTTTTAAAAATAGCTAATCCCACCAGAGAAGCTTGCCATTATCACAGCCAATTACATAACCAACTGTTCAATATATTGTGTGAATTACCAAAACAGAGTGAAGAGGTAAAGCCCTCAGTACAGTCTCAGCACTAAAGCTCCACCTAACACTCTAGATTTTGAAATCACAACCGAGTGGCAAATTTGGGAGTTTTAAAAAATTACTCTTCTATTTCTCCTGGTTCTGGAAACATGAAGGATGTGAAGAAATTAGAGAATTACACACTAATGAAATGTTGGCACACTACACACAGTACAAATGCATTAGGTCTTGTAAAAAATTGCCCCAAAATGAAAGCTTTCTATTCTGAGCATTTAAGAATTCTGAGCAAAAGTGATAAAATATTGTTCAACTTTGAATGAGTAACAGATAACATTTGCATTCTAATAGAGGAAAAATCCCCTTCCATGAGGGATAAAAGGTGCAACAAAGTAACACAGAGATCTCTGTGATGTAAAAGATAAATATGGATACTCATCCGGGGGTTGATAATGCTTAGGCATTTGGGAATTGCATTGCAAGCTGTGAAATAAAGATGTACTTCAGCCAAGATTTGAGAGGATTTTTTCAGCAGTGTATGTCTGTGGTTGCAGAGGCATCTCTGGCTGCCCACTGGTGCTTCCACCTCCAGTCACCCTCTCCAGCATGCCAGCACACTTATTCATGCAAAAAACAAACTACTAAGTGAGCTGAGCCAGCTGAAAAACAACTTGTGAAGCAGCTCTGCTGCCGTGTGTGATGGTCTGGTTTCACAAACAGCTTTCCAGTGGCAATGCAGGCATAAGCTACCACCACCACTGATCCATGCTGCCTGTGGTGGTGCCAGCACCAGCACTCATGCAGCTCTTCCCTGGGGCAGGCTGGGGAGCGGAGCCCACTCAGAATAATTTTTTCCTTGAGTAATTTTTCAGCTGAATGAGTTCCCAGCTCTGCCTTATGCTGACACTGATGGAGCAGGTGGAAATGAGTGACTGAAGCACAAGAAAGACAGTCAGTCATTGCCCAAACTTAATGCTGGGGCACGTTGTGAGTGGTTTGTAGGTTTTGAAGGATGTCTTCAGAGGAATGAACTCAACCCAGAGAAGATGTAAGGTGCATGAGTGTTGTTCAATTCATGCTCAAGCCTTTTTGTAAACTATAGTAGGAATGTAGGAGAACATCATCACGAGCCCCACAGAAATACATATTCAGATGGTAAGGATACAAGCTGGAAGTAGTCCAACAGATCAGAACACGTATGTTAAATCTGATTTATTCTACATCCAGCATCTTAATGTACAAAGTTGTAGACTTTAAACAGAATGGACACTTGAATCATCTCAAGCATAGGCATGTAAAGAAGGAAGTGCTTGGGGAACAGCCTTACTGGGAGCACTCTCATGCCCTTTCTGGGGAATCAGCACACTTGGGTGACACTCTGAAATGCCT
>NW_010554028.1:2759-11824 GCF_000687285.1 Phaethon lepturus | reverse complement strand
CGTTGTAGGAAACAAAAAGAACGCCTGCCGATGGACAGATGCTCTTGAGCAAAGAGAGGCTGGGAAGGCAAGGAGAGGAAGCTGCCCTTTATCTGAGTGAGGAGCAGGGATGCATGGAGCTCTGCCTTGGTGTGGGTCAATAGCCAGTGAAGAGCATATGGGTCGAGCAGGCAGACCAATCAGGGTGCTATTGTAGTAGGCATCTGCTATAGGCCTCCTGATAAAGACAAACAAGTAGATGAATTTTAATTCAGACAGATGCAAGAAGCCTCTCATTTGCAGGCCCTGGTCCTCTTGGGGGGCCAAGAAGAACCACTTGAACCACTCGGATATCTGCTGGATGTGCAACAGAGCAGAGCACAAGCAATCTCTGAGATGCCTGGAGTGAGTCCAGCAAAAGGCCATGAAGATCGTCAAGGAACTGTAGCACCTTTCTTCTGAGGAGAGGCTGAGATTGCTGTGATTGTTCATCTTTGAGAAGAGAGGGCTCGAGGATCTTATCAATATGTATAAATACCTGACGGGAGAGAAAAAAGATGATGGAGCCCAGCTGTTCTCAGTAGTGCCCAGTGACGGCACAAGAGGCAATGTGCATAGACTGAAATATGAAATTCCATCTGAGCACAGGAAAACACTGTAATCCCATGCGGGTGATCAAACACTGGCACAAGTTGCCCAGAGACATTGTGGAGCCTCCATCAACGGAGATATTTGAAACCCAGCTGGACACAGTCCTGAACAACCTGCTCTAGCTGATGCTGCTCTAACCAGGTGTATTGGACAAGATATTTGAGGAGTCCCATCCAACTTGAGTTATTCTATGAGTCTGTGGCATGGTTCTTAAGTCCCACAGGTACTGTTAAGTCCAGCCTCCAAAAAATGGGAGAATGTGACCTAGTCATTCTTGGAGGAATGGAGCTACTACTTTGCAATTATGTAGCCTAATGGAAAACAATGAAGCTATAGTATGCCTCTCAAAATGATTGTCTAGTCTCTGTGAAACACTAGTTTAGGAGATAATTCTTCCAAAATCATCACAGTCCACTTGCAGAAAAAGCAGAGCTTTGAATAATTTTTTTTCAAACACAGAGAAAGTGCATTGGTTTCTGTGTTACTCTTTGCAGAGTTACAGAGGGGGTTGTGCTACAAATACGGGATGATTACTAGTGGGCGAGGAACTTTTGAATAGCTGCCTAGTGGGGGCTGGATTTGGATCCTCAAAGTCATCTCGCAAAGGTTACTTGCTCATTTGTTTTTTACCAAAAAGGAAAATAGACAAACCTCTGATTGTTGTAGAGATGTCCATGAATGTTACTTATCTTTCTTTAAAAAACAGACTTCAACTCGGTATGATTCAAAGTGCTGTACAAGTTTGCCCTAAGATGAGTAGCTCCAGTTGCTTCTCTTTGTAAGACAACTCCTTCAATGAAAGCATTCAAAAAACAAATCGGTGCAAATCCCAGAAGGCACAGTAATGAGCAGGTTGGCTCAAAGGTTGGGAAGGGAAGAGAAAGGAATTCAGAGGACTGCCATTTCATCGTGAATACAGTATCACGTGCTACCAATATCACCTTCTTTTCAGAATTTTTATGATTATCGTAATAACTCATTTCTGTAAGTCCATTATTAACCATGAGTAAAATAATCGATGCTATTAGTACATTGCCTTGGGTTTGGCAGCATTCTTAGTGAGTAATAAAAGTGCAGAGTTGGCAAGATGAACACACGAGGTGTCCTGAGCTAACCTGTGGGAATTCACAGCTGGAGTCCACGCTGATGTACACCCAAATGATCTCATACACCTTCAGTTCAAACAGCTCTGCAGGCAGGTTGGATACCCCAACACCTACTGAAAGGAGGAGGCCGCAGATCACAAGTCAGCTGGCATGTTCTTTATTGAAGGTTGTGAACGTCTTCTGTAGAAAAGCATTCCTTGCTATGTGTTGGGAATTGTTTACTACATATTTTGTGAGATAGGTGCAAGGGTTGCTACCTTTAGAAGGACGTGTCTTTCTCCTTACTTGCTTTGCTGATTCAGGTCCCTTATCCCTGCATTTTTTCTCTTACCTCCCTCACTCTCCTTCCTGCTCATGTATTTCTTCCTTTGTTCTCTTTCCCCTCACTTTTCTGTGAGTTTCATCTGCCCTCTTCACACAGCAATGACCCCTTATGGAGACAACTGTGTTTCTGCTTCCTTCTTTCCACTGGTTCAACGGGCTTCTAGGCAGCCGCCACACCAGACCTGCCTGATTGGCATGAAATTTCTCATAAAACAGCCCAAATGCACCTGAAAGGTGTGTTTCTGAGCAGAGACCAGAACTGGGGACTGTCCATCTTTTTGCAACTCTGACAAGCTTATTATGTCCACATGTCTCAACTCTGCAGTGACAAAAGGAGGGAGGTTGTATTTCTATACTTGCCCAAGTTGGTTATGTACCGCAAGTGACAGGGACGTGGCCGTTCCAGTACAGACACACTCAAGGAGTCTTGATTTTCACACCTCAGTTTTAATTCTGCTATATCTTGTTGATCACACATAATTGCTGAATGAAACACACTCTTTTCAAAGAACATTGGTTGCTGTTGGGTTCTTTTTCCCTGGGGGAGGTTCAGACTAGAAGAGAAATAATGAAATTTTGTGTTGTTATTGTAATGCAACTGTAATGATTCCCCACCCCACTTCCACCCCAACTATGCAATAACAAAGCCAGGGTTTGGACTGTGCAACTCGTGATCTCACTGTGGGAGCTGTTTCCTTTGATGTAACTCAAAACATCTTGAACTGCTAGTGACAACTTGAATGTTAAGGCTCTGTTGTGCTGTGTTTGCATATTTATCTGAGGAAAGCAAGTAATCTTGCAGTGGTAAAGGCAAACCACCAAGTCTAGTGCAGTCTAATTACTCATCTGTATGTAGGATATAGCCTTGTAAACCAACCTCCCTCTGCCCCAGCGTATTTCTCATTAAGATTTTGTTCTTAACAAGATGGAAATTAAACTAAATGCTCCCGGTCAAGGCAAAAAAAAAGAGACTCTTTTAGTGTGCCTTGAGCCATGGCTTTGGAAAAACATGATCACGGGAGTGTTCTATCTTCTGCAGTGAGTGAAATAAACTGAGAATTAAATTGTTTCATAATGTTTATGAAAGTGTATGTCCTTTTTAAGGGTTTCAGCATACTTTCCTAGTTGTCACTTCTTAAATAGCAACCTGAAAATCTGATAATATTCTCAACAAAAATAAAAATTACTGAAAAGCTTCCAGTCTCTTTATGTTCCCCACTAACCTGAAATCTTCCTTTCTCAATCCACATTTCAATACAGTGTTGGCACCTTTTCACCCCATGCAGTTTCCCAGTTGATAACTCTGGCCTCATGTGAATAGTGTGAGGCACTGCACAAACATGAGGTGAAAAATAATACCCTTGAGCAGAAGAGACAGCAGACTAAATACAGGATAAAACACCTTAGCTGCATGTAGTACATAACTGAGAGTAACACAGTCACAGTCAGAGAGCTGTATTTATAACCAATAGTCCTAAAATACAGGTTATCGAAGTTGAAGTTCTCTTCCACCCTCATACTGCTTGAGACTGCAGAAAAGCACATGCCATGCACAGAAAGCAAAGCTGACACTGTTACATTCTACTGCCCAAGAGGAGTTTTTTTACTTGAGATTGATTCTATGATATTGGTTTATTGGTAGCAATACAATGCAGACTTTGTACCAAAAATATATACATGTTCATTAGCTACAAAGGAGAACGCATACCTGAGTCACACAGAGCAAGCAGATAGCTAGGAAGGAAGGTGGAACCAGGTGGAGGTTGGCCTCAAGAATTATTTATAAAACAAGAAATAAAGAAGCACAAAAAACAGGACAAAGAGAGAAATTCCATGTGCTATTTAAATAACGTGGAAAAGAACAAAGCTAGGATACAAAAGGTCTGAATTTTGCTTTCCCTTTAGTTCATAATAATTAGGCAGTGGTGGTGGTGAGGGAGCTCCCTTTGCCCATTGACGGCAGGGTATGGACCAGGTGGGCACAAAAGTGCTCACCACACCATCCAGCAGTCATATCAGCAACCAGGAAAATTTTTTTCCGGGACAGCTGCTGGACTTTGTTGTTATTGGGTGTGTAAATAACGACTTTTAGCTGCAATTATGCTAAGAACCCTTTCAACTTCATGATTCAAATTTTGTGGCCCTGTGTGTGGGCCACATGGCGATGAGTAAATACCAGCAAAACTGCTGCAGCCTGATGTTGAGAATGGAAGCTGTGTGAGAGAGTCCATACAGCATCCATTCATATGATCAGCAGCCATGTGAAGGATAAACCCCTCACCAAAAAAATGACAGGAGCACACATCATAAGCCAGAGAAAAGAGGTCAACATGCAACTCATCTGGTTCTTTTATGATGGTGGTGTTGGAAGGTTGGATGCCTGTCTAAATTTCCCCAAAGATAATTTACAAACTGTTTTGCAATTTGGCATTTGGCAGGGTTTTTCTTAGTAAGTTCATCCCACAAAACAACATCTTCTTTCTACCTGTAATCTTCAACATATTTAACTTTTTTATTATCATCTGTGCACCAGGCTGGGTAGGCTGATGATTCTGGTGGAGGTGCAGTTTTATGCAATTTGAGAAGAGGTTGCTACCTCTCTATGCAAAACATTGCTGTAGCCCTCCTGCAGAGCCTTGTTCAGTTCTCAGGATCATCAGGTGCCCACATGAGCTCTTTCTTCATCACTGGGTGCAGTGATGCAGTGATGCAACTGGCAGGTTTCAGCACAAGAGTATCATAAGGGAGAAAATTGCTTGCCATTGACTCTCAGGGGGAAAAGTTCTCTGTTTTGACCATCCCAAAACAGGCTGTCAGGGTGTCAAAATTCTCAAAACCAGCTTTGGGGTGCTCAAGAGGGTGTGGTTTTGTTTTGTTGGTGAAGGGGTAGAGGCTAGTGAAATCATAGCGATTTCTCTCTTCATTGGGGGTTGCTTTGTAATGCAGACAAAATGCCACCTGGAGGGAGGAATGCTGCAATGTTAGGTTTGAGGCAGATAAACTGGTACGTGGTGTATGGAAAAGGGATCTCTATGGGTGATAAACCTCCACCTTTCCATTGCCTTCTTTCTCAGAGTGTGAGATGGCTCATCACCATAACCTCATTCCTGTACGACCTGCAGGCTTCCCTCAAAATTTTTACATCATGCTGGCAATAGTAACTCACTTCTTTTTGCAAGCCAGAAATATTCTCCTGACTAGCTGTGTGCCATGTTGAGAACAGCTTTTTCTCTTCAAGCTTCGTGCCGTCCACCCCGTAATGTTCTGGTGATTGAAGAAGCCCCACATAACTGATTCTGAGCAGTGTTGAAAAAATGGGCAGACCCTGATACCCAAAGCTTAGCGAATGCTGGGGTAAAAGATTTAAAGAGTCAGTGAAACATATAATTAGGCTCGTAACTTCTATGGACATGAGTTCACCACCTTGGGGGATAAATCGCACATCAATTTTTCCCTTCAGAAGCTGACTAGCAAGGAAGTAGCCGCCATAGCCTTTGGTGTTACCTGCTAGGAGAGTGTAGCTCTGAAACTTGGTGTCCATGAACTGCTGAATCAAGCCTATGAGATGTGTGTCCTCTTCAAACTCCCTTTCCCATTCAGATCTTTCCCTCTTTGTGCCTTATACGGCATCCCAATGGGCACCCGGTCCTAACTCCATGCCAAAAACATAGTGTGGTGTAAGTGTCCTGCTTTCCTGCATATGCCCCAGGCCATCAGTAGTGCAGCCCTGCCCTGCCTCTGGAGTTCTGATCATGGGCACAAATCACTGGTGCTGGTTTACATTACAGATCTGTTCACAATGCAGTCCACACTTCCAGACTTCATGTTTGTGATGTTTTCCTATACAGGTCTTGCATTTTTCACAGAAAACCATAAGCATTCTGTAAAATCTGTAAGTGTTCCGCAGACCTGCACCGAAGCCTGCAGCTGGTGCACCTTACCCTTGTTACCTGCACGGTTCTGGGGCAAGCAGAGGCAGCAATAGTATTTATAAGCCCTGGCTGTGGTTATATAATGTATGACAAAGCTCACAGATGTTTCTCTCCCCAAAAACCTTCCTGTCATCCTTAGCATCATAATTACATTCACTGTGCAAGAGGAGGAAACAGGTCTTGGGATATCTGGCACTCATTTGGCTTAAAAATCCCCCAGCTCTTTTTTCCTTTTGAGTGGGAGGATGGTGTGCAAGGAAAGACCATGGGGTATGATGCTGCCTGGAGCAGTGTGGAGGCTTCCCTTCCCAACCTGCTCCTGAGTTCACTGGTGGGGTGGCTGGTCCTGCAGGCAGTCACAGGGCAGCATGAAACCACATGGAGCACAACATGGTCAAAAGACGTGGTCACCCACCATAAAATGGTGGCTGAAGCGGTGTAGTGGACCTGGTGTAGTTGGTGGGAGGGGGGTCCCTGCCCAAACAGCCTCCTGGGGTGGCCAGAGCCCTGGGGGATGCACTGTCCTGTCCCGAGCAGTGGCTCTGCTGGGCACCACCACCCTGGTGCACAGCACCGCTCCTGGCAGAGCCAGCAGCCCTGTCCACACCTGTGGCACAGCTAGCTGTCAAACCGGGAAATCCAGCCCACGTTACGGTGTATGGGTTGTATGTTGATATTTCTGAAGAGATGAAACAAGGCAAACATACCCTCCTACCTGTATTGCCACAGAGGTATGTGGCATATGAATTGCCAGATAACCTCATGGTAACATGTGACCTCAGATGAAAATGTACCATTTTATTGCTTCTATATTCAATGAAAGTGCAATGAACCCTGGAGGTGCTCAGTGGCTCTTCCCACACTTCATCAAGAGATGATGCTAGAGAGTTCCTTTTATGAAGAATTTCTTTTAATGAAGAATTTCAGGAGAGATTGGGTTTACTTATGGCATAGCATGAGAGACGAGGCTTTCTCATCAGGAATGAGATGTGCATGATGGTGAATTCCTAGTGTAAAGAAACATCCCCATTAACAAGCTGGCAAAAGTCATTTTTATTGTTCCCTTTGCTATTTTGGTACCATGAGGTATTATGCTTTCAGAGCTCTGAAATGTGCTTTCATTGCTTTCAGAAATAACAAAAAGCCTCCATCTGATACATATATGCCAGATAATTTGGGTATTTCTAAGAGGCAGTAATAATCATTATTGCATTTCCAGAAGGCTGCTAAAGAAAGCCTATGGGCAGTAATACCGGAGCAAATTTACCTCCATGTCATCACCTCTGAGCATACATACTCAAGTGTAAACTGATTGTGTATGATTTCTTCCAGCTTGTACTCACGGGTCGCAAAAGCAAGCAGTAGCTGACAGATTCTCTACTATTTGTTTCCCTGATGTACCGACAATCCATAAATCCTAACTCAGTCCTTACTTCAAAAGAAACTTTGTTTGATTAAATGCAGAGTCCCGAAGTCCTTTGGCAAACCTCTTGAAGTAAAACATAAAAATTCAATGCTGTCATCCTTTCAGCAAGGATAACCATAACCTTAACTCAGACAGCCAGGGATTCAGCTACCTGCCTGCCCGCCCTGCCTGACCTGGGTGGTGGCCACTCTACTGCTCATCTTAATACCTCGTTACAGCCCGCCTGCTTCTCACAGCTGTTACCCAGTAAAATGATCACCTTGTGCTTTTACATTGTGCGTAGTGGCTTGCGGAGTCTCCTTGTACCTGACTTACGATGCCTGACCTGACCAAACCAAACCAAACCAAGCCAAGCCAGCAGTTGTAGCACTCCTGCAATAACGCTTCCGACATAAAACCTCGCCACTATCTTCCTGCAGTCCCACGAACTGGGGCTCAGCTCGACCCCTTTGGCCAGCCTCCCTGCGCTGGCACCGTAGTAGCCCTACGGTTCCCACAGCCCGTCCCCGGGGCCGGGTTACTGCGCTGGAACCGAGCTGCCTGGGGGACCGGGAGCTGCCGCGCACTGACAACTTGCCAGCAACGCTGATGGTTGTTAATTACTGAAAAAGCAATTGCCCTGTAGCTGCCCTGAAGAAGCACTTGCTCCACGGCTCAGCTCCATGCCTGCACGCAGGTGGCCAATGTTTGGAGGCGCAAGCTTGAACCATCTGCGACGGACCAGAGCTGCAGGGCTCGGAAACAACCTTAGAGAGACAGATGGGAGCTGCCACTGCCTATACCGTGCTGATTTAGGTCATGCACCACATACCTGTTCATGGACCGCTGAACCGGAGTGCAGGTTTGTCTTGGACATAGAATTGAAGTCAAATGGCTTTGCTGCTGATTCTTCCGCCTTCCACCGCATATGACGTTACAAAGATCTTGTTTCACTGTCTAAATGCAAATCTGAGCACCAAATATCCCTTCCACATGATAGGGGTAGTCTGCAAGACTAACAGTAGTGGAGTTAATTTTAATGATATTTTTTTCCTCCAAATAAAAAAAAAAAAGATCACCAAACCTCAAAATATCTCAGTGGGACAACAGAATAATTGTGACTTCAAAACCAGAAGAGACTTTGCCTTGATTACGGTGTAGATGCTCTACAGATTATGATGGAGAATGGCAGCTGGAGAGATTTGCTGTAATCAGAACTATCATTTGTAAACTGCAAAGCATGAAACTGCTTCATTCACAGCAAATGGTGCAGACTAGTGTAAACCTGTGCAGACTGTAATATTGGTTCTCTTGATCTTCCAGTGGCATCCAAAGTATTTTTCAGTAGTTGGAAATAAAATGACATTTTCAAAAGATACAGCAGTTAGCATAATGTAGTTCTACATCTGGTTACACTTGGCATAAAATTGAAGTATTTCATGAACACTCGTTTTTGTTGGGGAACTTTTACCATACTTCAGCATTTAAACATTAATTTTTCAAAATGTTTTTACAGGGGCACAATATTTTTATCTATTCACATATTTTTATATTCATATATGATTTTAAAATATATTAATGTATTATAGTGATATTTAAAAAACAAAAGCAAGAGTTCATGTTAACTTCCATTGCATGGCAGGAATTTTCCTTAATATGTGATGTCTT
>NW_010554028.1:2260-2698 GCF_000687285.1 Phaethon lepturus | reverse complement strand
ACTTGCACGGTTGAAGTATTACACCTTATCTCCTTCCCCTGCAAACAAGAAATGTCACACCTCAGAAATGATCACATGCACATTTTTTTTCCTCACTAATGTGCAAGCAGCATCACAACTGCAGCAATTGTTATTTCATGAGTTTCACTGGTAACCTCCGTCTCTGTTCCATCTTCATTCTCAAATTTTAATGAATTATATTCTTTTAAAATCTCAACTAATAAAAGTTAAATCAAGGAAAATAAAACCCCACAGAAATGAGAGCCACCATAGGACGGATGGGGAAGCCCACATGCCTTTTATTTGTGATGTGGTGATGAAACCTCTGAAGAGACACAGACCTGCAGGTGCTGCAAGCCTGGCTACCTGAAAGAGCTTCAGCTGGTCGTCCCTTACAGGCACACCAGCCACTCAGTCCCCAGGCGATGACGAGCTGCC
>NW_010554028.1:1890-2131 GCF_000687285.1 Phaethon lepturus | reverse complement strand
ACGCTCGTGGCTGTGGTGTGACATGGCTGGAGCGGCCATGTAGCTGCCTCCCAGCTTGGTCTATGGCTCTGTTTAGACAGGGGAGGGTGATTCGGCACCACGGTGTGCTCCCTGTCAGAGAGGATTTTCTGCAGGGAAGCTGTGATGAGGAGTGCATGCACACTGCCCTGGGAAGGGGCGCAGGACACAGGGGTTTTGCACAACTGAAAAATCAGTAGTCATTTGCTCATGCAGCTAAGCT
>NW_010554028.1:0-1859 GCF_000687285.1 Phaethon lepturus | reverse complement strand
AAGAGTATTTTCCTTTCTCTCTCTCACAGTGAGGAGCTGCTTTACACCTCTAACTCCTGTCTAGGAAGCATGTATCAAGATACAGCTGCTGCATCCCCGATGGTCCCAGGTGGTTCCTGTGATGGGATGCTTTATCCTGCGTCTGCTTCCAAAGGAGCGCCTGGATGGAGATCACCAAGGTGCAAATACCACAGCATCACGCAGGGGCAGACCCCAAGGAAGGTGCAGTGGTATAGTTGACTGTGTGTCCCTGAGGACAGCTGCAAGAACCCACGCTCTCTCCTTGCCACAAACAGCCCTCCTGAAGGTCTGTCTTGGCTTGGTGCCTCCAAGGGACAAGTGTTTGCTGCGAGCCTGGGCTGGGAGTGGGGAGCACGAAACACCCACGTCTAAGGAGCTTCTCATGCCATACATGAGCTCTCCTCTCTCACACTTTTTTCAGAAGCGCTCAGAGTAGCAGTAACAGTTTGGGAAGCCTCAATTAGAAGGGCTGCAAGGAGGCAGTCTGTGTCTTTTTCATTAACTGGAAGCTTGGTGGGGTTGGTGTGGTAGAGCACAAATGAGGCAGAAGTTATCCAGTGCTGACAGAGAAGGTGAGCTTGGACCTGCGGTGTCCAGTGGAGGAAAGGGAAAACACACCGGGAGTTTAGCTCATGAGAGGAGCCATGGGATGGGGAAACTGGAGGAGTCTGGCCTGGGGAATAAAGAGAAATCAGACAGGGTTTCATGGCACAAAGGAAAGGCTTAGATCAGTGTGAAGGGAACTGGTCTGCTGATTTGTTCGGCTCTCCTCATTTCAGGAATGGTTTTTTCTGAGCTTGTCAGGAAAATGTGTCTTTTGAAGTCTTTTCCAGGTGATGGGCCTCTAACCCTGGAGTTCTGCTATGTTAAAATTCTGTCTGTCAATCCAACTCTCTGATTTTTTGCTCCAGAAAACTCAGAAGTGCTGGTCTTTCACTGACACCTGTGGATACAAGGCAGAATTGCACACAGGCTCTCATACTCTGGAGGGCAGGAATTTCAGCTCCCGAACTTGCTGGATGAGAGTATCCTGCCTCACAAAGACTTTTGCCAGAGGAGGACTCAGTTCTTCACAAGGTTCGTGATACTGCAGTGATGAAGGCAAAGTGGCGTGTGTTAACCTGCAAGATTGACGTTTGTCAGTCTTTCACTCTTTCACAAGGGAGAATTCTCTGTGCCAAGTTTTTCAGGGCTTTTGCTTTTTCCAGGTGCACACCTAGCCATGTGCCCTGCAAGAGCAACAGCAGGGCAAAGCAGTGTGCCTTCTAGTTGAAGTAGAAGGCATGAGGCATCACTGCCCATAAACAAGCTGTCTTTGGCCTACCTGTGGCTGTGCCTGCTGAGCAGGACGGAGGGACGGGAAGAGGGGACAGCGCCTGGTTCCCACTCTGCATTGTCACCCTGGGTACCAGTGCTGCCAACACAGCTATAACACTGCTAACGCCCTGCCCTAGGCCCCCTTAGGCTAACACAGGCTCACACTCTAGCACAGGCTGAGGGACAGACTTCATCGTGTCCCACTGTCTGCAGCATAAACTTCTAAATGTTTGTTTTGCTGGTACTTACGGGTGTGGAAAGCCTTTTGCCAATACGCAGGATTTCTAAGAAAGTTACTGGCTTGTTGAACGGAAACTACTGTTTGTATCAAGACTTTGATATGGAACTAGGATAAGTTGACCTCAAACTAGGATGATTTCAGTGCCAAATATATATATTTTGATAAGGCCTATCATGCACTGCCATGTGCATGGAGAAGCTAACAGGACTTAGTGTATAGATGGCATAACAGGATCATTACCATATAGCCACCACATCTGTGGACAAGGGAAGAGCTACAG
>NW_010554027.1:495-1650 GCF_000687285.1 Phaethon lepturus | reverse complement strand
TTTTGGTGCCCAATGTGGGGCATGATGGGTTGAGAAAATGACAAACCTGACCAGAGCTTTTTAGAACAAATTTGTTATAAGCATTCATTACATCAGTTTGATAGTTACTGGTCACAATTTTGATTTATTTGGTTTCAAAGTTCTTGTGCTTGTTCTCAGGGTGTTATGTAACACCTTACTTGCTGTATGTTTCCCATTGTGCTGTTTATCATCTCTGGGAACTGGGTCACGGTTATTGTGCTGCACTTGGTAAGTGGCTTATGATAAAATGGCTAGTCATGACCGTAATCTGGTATCTGTACTCATGCTAGGTCACACCTGAATGTTTCAGGTCTTGCTCAGGCTTAAACAGCTATTTAAAAATACCACCCCATCTGTTATTGGCACTTGGCACAGATGTGGGTGCTCTGTAGCTATTAGAACTCCTGTGATGGGCACTGTGGCTACTCCAACCCTGGTGATGGGCACTGCAGATGAAACAGAGAACCAACTTGTGCTGGTATCAGTTGCCCATATCCACAAGAGGAAATGGACACAAAAGTCAGCTTGTTTAGTAAAGGATAAAGGGCCATCATGAGACCCGGAGGAGGAAGAGGCAAAACCAGAGAGAACCACCTGATCCCTTATCCCCAAGTGAGCTGCAAGACATGTAAAAAGACTTTAGCTGTCATCCAGGCAAGCACATTGTCACCTGGCTGCTCAAATGCTGGCATAATGGGGCCAGTAGCCAGGAATTAGAGGGTAGGGAAGCCAAGCAGCTGGGATCCTTTTCTAGGGAAGGGGGCATTGACAAGGTGATTGGAAAAAAGACACAAGTCCTCAGTCTCTGGAGGCAACTCCTGTCAGGTGTGAAGGAAAAGGTATCCCTTCAAGGAAGATGTTCTATGTCACCCAGGCAAGTGGACCACCATGGAGAAAGGTATCCAGTACCTGAGGGAATTAGCCATGCTGGAGGTGATTTATGATGAACTGGACAACAAGCAGTTATCCAAAGATCCAGACGAAGTCAAGTGCACACGACCCATGTGGCAGACGTTTGTAGGGAGCACACAATCATTGTATACCAGTTTGTTGGCAGTAATGACCTGGAAAGACCGGGAGGGACAAACAGTGGATGAATTGGCTGGGCAACTCTATCAGGATGAAGAAAATCTC
>NW_010554027.1:0-410 GCF_000687285.1 Phaethon lepturus | reverse complement strand
CTACAGGCCTGTGTCTCAGCTGTGGAAAAGCAATCTGAAAAGTCCATAAAACCTGTTCGGGGAGTTCCAACAACTCAAAGAGGATATGTTCTGCTCCCCACCTGTACAGACTATTATCTCAGCTGTTAGGAGACAGTGTTCTTATCCACAAGAGAGGATATAGGGGGTACATACCTTGGGCCACCCTGTGGTTTTACTGCGTGACCATGGATAGGACACGAGGAAGTCGGATGGAAAAATCTACCTTGGCCCCAGAGGCACAGGTATGTGACTTGCAAGGTGAAATGATGACAACAGAGGGTTCTTTAAGGAAAACTGCTGCTCCAGGCTCCAGTGAGCATCTACCCAGACAGAGTAAAAGGGCTGATCTTAAAGAAGAGACTTGTGATTTGTATCCACAAGAAGTGAGT
>NW_010554026.1:37723-42187 GCF_000687285.1 Phaethon lepturus | reverse complement strand
ATGGCAAACCTATGCTATACCTAGAATCTAGATAAATGGTTGGTTTTAGTCCAAAGCATCCATTTTATTCTGCAATTCCAGTATTAAAGACAACGCACTCTGCATTTATATTAAATGCACCTCTTTGATGAATAGAAATGAAAAGAGAAAGAATTGTATTAAAAACATAAAAGTAAAGACAGCTGGGATGGGGGAGAAATTCGGTCTGTTCAATAAAGGCAGGATTCTGCATAAGGGTCATGAATACCACTTAAGCGATTGGCCATTAGGGCGGTGTGGTTATCATGAAATAATCTCACCCCTGGAGAGAAAACTATGGACCAGATGCAGCCATGTGCTTCTAAGCACCCGGGGGTGTAGTTATCATGATAATCACACCTGCTGATTTTGCTTCATTGCCACTATAAAAATTTCTGTATTTTGCCTCAGTACAAACATAACACAGTGTTTAACTATATTATTCTGACCGCAGAAAATTGCCAATTAATGTACGAATAGTTAAGCGATTTAAGCTACCACACTGCTGCAAAACGAGATAGAAGTGTGGCAGAGCCAGCAGGAAGTAATACTTGTATAGTCAGTTTGAATGAGAGGGATCTTTGTTTCAGAGGAGGAAGGGTACATTAACAGATGTTTAAGGTATTTGAAAGGCAAGATCCTATGCTCCACTGCCCCAGGACAAAGCCAGAGCTCTCTTTTCTTTCCTACTTGCCAAAAATTTGACCTCTTAATGGTAAAAAAGATAATGAAGGACCCAAAAAGCTTTAGGTAACTTTTTTCCCCCAAAACAGCCTTCATCAAACCCCTTTGGTGCCCGTCTCCTGAGAAATCCCCAAAATTAGAATTCATGGTGTATGCAGCAAGGACCACACTTTCTTTTGTCTGGAGACAATGGTTGGGATGGCTATGGGCAAAATATTCACAGTCCCCCCAGGGAGACGAGCTGTCAAATAATAATAAGGCATCAAGGAGCACAGGGAACAGGGTTTGGGCTTCTGTGGAAATACCTCTGAATCTGACTTGTTTTAAAGGCTAGGGGCTCCACTTAAAGAGTATGTGGTCTCTTCGCTGAAGTGGTGTAACCTGACACAAAAGAATACATTCAAAAAAACAAACGGAGTTTCATCTTCACTGCTTGAACCAAATGAAGGGGAAGAAAGGGCTTTGTTTTCTTTTCATGATCAAGGCCCACATAAAAAAGCTGATTCAGCCTGGGCAACATCAAATTAAATGTTTTCAGTTTACTGAGGTTTTATGACACAAGTTGATGTTTGAAATACGGCTGAAATTTTGTCAGCCTCATCAAACGACAATTTCTGGAAGACATTAGGGCTGTAGGTTTTTCAGCTGAGAATCCTGTCACTCATCTAGAGGGTAAATTTCAGTATACATAAAAGCTAACACAGCCAAAAGTTAAGTGTAGATTTTACCATAAATGTTGATTAAAAAAAAATTGAGAAGAAATTATTTAAGAAGAAGAAGAATTTTAGAAGAACTATTTAAGAAGAAATTTTGCTAGAGATAGCAGCCAAATAAAAAACTTACTGTGTGGAGAAACTCTCATCTAGAGTTTTTGAAGTATTATAAGCTTTTCTGTGTAGCTTTCTAAAGGCAGGATTACGGACTCTCAAGTTGCTTGTTACAGAAAGTATTATCAGACACATTAGAATTATCAACATCATCAGAAGTTGCTAGTCTATGACTAAGCATGTGAGTGAACTGAAGAAGGTTATTCTTATCTTTTTTTTTCCTTATCCAGATTCCTTAATTAATCAAGATACTTGCATGAAAACTGATTTTTAAAAGGATACTAAGCACAGAGAAAAAACCTCTGAGAGGACAATCATTTAAAATTACTCAGAAACGCATAGAGGAAAGAGAAGATGACTCAGTAAACCATGAATAAAAGACATGAAGAGGTGGACAGAACTGAAGACAAAACCTAGCAACACAGAAATATAAAATATATAAGGCAGAATATCACTCTAAATATTATTAAAATAGTGTTTTCATTGCTTCTTGGCTGTCAGGAGTTCATGAGGAGAACAATAACAAAAAAACCCCAATAGTTCTGACAAATAAGCAGACAAATGGCAGAGGAAAGAAGTAAGTTATAAGGCAATAGAGAATGGGAAGGAATCAAAAGCACATAAAAACATTAAAGGCAGAGAAAAGAAATAAAATTGGAAAAAAATATGGAAAATTGAACAACAAATAAATAAACTGTTATAAAAAGTAAGAGAACAGTCACATATAATAAAAGGAATAATTAGTATTTTCCCTTCATCTCAAGTGAACTAGTGGTGTTCACATATTGTTAGAACTGTCTCTGAAATATCATTTATTTTGGTGTGGAAAACTACAATACGTTTAATAAGCCTTTGTAAAAAACAGCTTTCCTCACTTTTCCACATCTGTAGCTCTTACAGGAATTGCAGAGGTAAAGGCATAAATCAACTTGATCAATAAATGAAGTTGTGGAGACAGAATTGCAAATATCTTGAGGAGTCATCAGTTTTGAGTAAACTGTGTTAACCCCTAACTGCTTCTATACTTTGAATAGAAAACAGTTCTGGAAAATGTTCACCTGAACATTTAATAACTCCTCATATTTTTCCACATACAAAATTCTATTGAAACACATTATTATGTTCCTGTGTCATATGTTTAGATTCCTTTTAACATGGTTTTCATATTTAGAGATTTTTTTTTTTTTCTAAAAAACATTCATATGCTTACTTACTTGAAAGTATTTTTACCATTATTTGTGTTTGTGTGTCTGAATTTTTGGGGTGGGTTTTTTTTTTCCCCAAGAAAAAACATGTTAAATATTTCCTCAAGGAGAAGATATAGAAGGAAGGATCCAGAACTGCCATTCTTAGATATTATTAACATGATCCAAGTGTTGCTTTGTTTTAATTCTTCTTAGAAGAATTTAGAAGAAAGTCTGTCTCTAGAGAGGGGAAACTAACGCAAAGTACTATATAAAACTATGTAAGGGGTGATCTTTGCCATGCAAAACTCCAGTCAAGAACTTTTCTAATCCTATGGGCTTTAACTCATAAGCTCATCTTCATTTGACTGTTCAGTTTGAAATAAAAGAATTATGAAGGGTTCTACCACTGAGCTACTAAACTGCCAGAAAAAAATGTTGGTAACTCCACAGCATATAATTTTCAAAGTCCAACTCACAGTCCTTTGCTTTTTGAGCATGGAAAGGAAGAAAGCATTCAAAAGTTTATGGCTGAGCTGAGTTTAGGCTTTTGTAATAGGAACAGAGACACTGGAAAGTGATGTGCAGTTCTTTGTCTGTCTTCCTAGACAGAAAGCAACGTGTAAGGGGTGGACAGATTATACAGGCATAACATATTTTATGTCTTTGTTAGCATTGGTGAGCCGTTTATTTAAAGAATCCTTGAGCAGTAGGTTCATTTAGCCTGATCTGATTTTTTTAAGAATGCTTAGTCACCAGGTAAGTTTCAAGCAATTTAAAAGTATTTAAGAGTTAATATAGCACTTGCTTTCTCCTGCACATGTGTTCTCTTAAGAGGGATTCTGGGGGATAAGGAAGAAGAATCTAGTAAGGTAATTTCCTTAAGCAAACAGGCAGACATAAGATTTTCTAATTAACTCCACTTGCCTGTTTTAGCTTATGCAGATGTAAGTTATCTAACTGCTCCTTTATTGGCTCTGCAAAGATTCGTTGTCTTTTAATGGCATCTGTATGTTTTTTGCCTCACTGGTATTACAGGACTCGTTGCTGTGATCTGTATAGGAAAGCTATACTGCCCGAGTTGGAGATAGAAGAAAATTACATACTAAAAGCTCAACACACAATCTTTTATTTTTTGCTGTTTAGTGTAAGAACTAGAACATGCAAAGCAGCTGCACAATCTGAGTCTAACTTAACTGCATCTCCTATACCAGGCCAATTTACCTATCTGCATGTACACACAATGCCCATAGTGCAGGAGCATGTAATTGGTTAATTTGGTACTAAGAAATAATATGTGCAAATAATCTTACGAATGTAAATATCCTCCAACTCAGAATATTCTACTGCTTTGATAATGGCATTAGTCATTACCTTCCTTTCCTTTGTCTTATTTCAGCATCTTCTCCTGTTACAGCTCAAAATGCGAACACCATGAATAGCTTTCCCAGAGGAAAATAATAACAGAAGACAGAAAAGTATGTGTGTGAAAAGGTGGAGAGAAAGCAGGGATCTTAGCAAGAGAATAAAACAAAGCCCTATTGGAGACAAGAAGTAAGAAAGAGAGAATAGAGGGAAAGGAGAGGCATACAGCATTACGAGTATTAGTAAGCATGGGAAAACACTGTGTTTTGGCAATAAAACGTATGGAAATTTCCAGCTCCTGGCGAGATGGGAGATAAAATGTAAGTACAGTTATATTTGATATAGCGTACAAAATTTAGGAGACAGAAAGATCTGGGGAACTTGTC
>NW_010554026.1:16491-37692 GCF_000687285.1 Phaethon lepturus | reverse complement strand
AACCGAGGCCCTTTGATAAAGAGGGAACTTGATAGACTGTTCCAAAAAGAGAAAAAAAAGTCTGTATAGAGGTGAGTTATATGGAGAGAGAGCATGGAAAATGGGAATAGGTAATTTGGATAGAAATACAGAGGAGTAAGCAGACATCTAGCACTGTGGCAGTAAGGAAGTGGTTTTCAACAAATCCATGGAGGGGAGTAGGATTTATAGGGAATAGTGAGGTTCCGAGTCAGGCCCCCGCCACATGTTATGGGCAGTGTGAGCCTGTAGGAATATGCAGTAATGTCACAACACCTTTTCAAGAATTTGAATACAATGCTTAACTTTTCCCAGTTACAGTGAATGGCATCGCTTTAGATTTGGGATGTGTTGATTTTTAAACGCTTGTGTTTAAAAATAGACTTCTCTCTGAATGAGGAGGCTGTTAAGGTTTAATTTGTTGAATTCATTGATTTATATTATTCTAGTAAACCTGATACTTCTGCTTTTTATTAACCACTTGAAAAACAAGATATCTGTTTAGTGAGAATAGTAAACTTGTGTTTTACTTTAACGGTTTTATACACTACTATTTTTCCTCTGTTGTTAATTTAACCTGGTGCGTTTTTTTAATTGATTTTCTGACTTTTATTAGCAATGAAACCTGCTATCGGAATTGAGAATGAGCGGTTTCCTCCAAAGCAAGTTATAATTCGAACTCCTAATGTTCAAGGACATGTAGTACTCAAAGAAGATTGCTTCTCTAAGTGACTAAATACCAAAGTGAAGCTGAAGTATCTGGCAGCCCCAGAAACAGTTTTTTAAGACCATATTCTATTGTTATGGAAGATGTTAGCTTTTTTCCTACAGTTCAATGAGTTAAAATTTTTAAGTGAAAACAATAATAACATTTATAAACAATTATAAAGAGAAAATAAAGGTGAAATCTGTCATACTGAAGTCATTTTCACATCCCAAATTTAAATAAGGGTTATCAGTGCTCTAATGATCCTCGGGCCTCTTAGTCTGGACACACAAGAAAAGTGCCTTGATGTAGGTGGAGAAAATCCTTTAGGAAGAAACTCAGTGCCAGCTTGTGTACAAGGAAGTGCTGTTCAGTGTTAATGTTAACCTGCTGCCAAACCATTGCTCATCCTTACTATGTTTAGGTGAGACCTCACTCAGTATGACAGCTGTAATCACCACTTTTCACCTAAGACAGTATAAATAAGAACATGGTTAAACCACTAACTCCACCTCAAGAACAGAGCTCTGTCCAAAGAAGAGCTTACCTAGGGAATGAAGATGCTTTTTTGGCCAGGGTTTTACCTGAAGGTAAAACTGAGCATCAGGAAGTGCTGGTTAAGTGGCAAAGTCAAATTAATAATTTTCTTTAATGTTAACCTGCTGCCAAACCATTGCTCATCCTTACTATGTTTAGGTGAGACCTCACTCAGTATGACAGCTGTAATCACCACTTTTCACCTAAGACAGTATAAATAAGAACATGGTTAAACCACTAACTCCACCTCAAGAACAGAGCTCTGTCCAAAGAAGAGCTTACCTAGGGAATGAAGATGCTTTTTTGGCCAGGGTTTTACCTGAAGGCATAACATCAGGAAGTGCTGGTTAAATGGCAAAGTCAAATTAGTAATTTTCTTCCCTCATGACATTGTGCATTGCCCTCCCTAGTCATGTTTGTGGTACCATATACTAAATCAAATCATGATAATGTTTTTGCTTAAAATATGCCACAGACAGCAGTTGTACCTGGGCACAAAGACAATAACTTGGAAGGTAGGAATGTGGAAACTACAGACTGAGTGGGTGTAGCTTTCAGAAAAATACACATATAGCAATGAAGAAAAGATAGCTTTGCCCTGAGCTAAAAAGGAAGCTAAAGTGTTTTTAGGTGCATACTACCTAAAAAGACCTCAGAACAGTGAACAAAAGTACTTTGCTTTATTGTTTGATCTCTGCTGTGTTCAGGGAATCAAAACTTTGATTTGTAAATTGGATTTCATCAAGAGAGTAATGCCTGACTGAATCATCATTTTCTCATCTTGAATAGAATGACTCACAAAAAGCTGAATTTTGCTAGCTCTACAAAAGAAGAGACAATAGAAATCAGCTGCAACATTATGAACTGCAGTCTCCTAGGACTTTTGCGATCCAGATTTTTTTTCCAGTTTCATGTGAGTTCTGGCTATGCTGATGGAAAATCTCATTGATACTGCAGACCTTCTTGGAAGAAAAAATGACACTAGCTCATATATTCCAGTAATCTTCGGGTAAAAGGTAATACTTGTGCTTAAACTAATGGATTCTTTAAAATACCTACCTGTTGTCCTTTCCATTTATCTTATTAAGGAGTGATGCACTTGTTACCAAGCCAGGCTGATGACACATTGCTGGTAACTTGTTCATACTGAGGTTCTGCTACATCAAGTAGCACAATTATATTAAGCCACTTGACTTCATAAACTGGAGTCCTATCTCAAGAATCAGCTTTCAAAGACCCTGTAGATACATCCAAAAGTATTAAGCATCTTCCAGAATCCTGTAGAAATCCTGCACTATACTAAGTTCATAATTTTCAGCCCTTGAGACATTTCAAGAGCAGTTTCTCTGTCCTCTGCTTGTCCTCACCTTCTGTAGGTTTAGTGCCTGTCACTAACACGCAGTCACTGTCGTGTGCTCTGCTCAGGAGATGTGGCCTCTTATCATGATGAGAATGCTACTGCATGCACATGTTTTTCTGGGTGGACGAAAGCTCTCCAATGCTAGGAGGCAGAGCAGTCACCATGAGAATGCATTTACAGAATTCCAACTTGGGATAAAAGTAATTTATCAGGAAAACCCACCATGACTGTCAAAGTAGGCTACAGTAGTCTCTATGTCTCCATTAAAAGATAGTTTCCTGTTACAGACAGATTAACCCTATCCAGCTATATCAATTATCACCCACTTAAATCCTGTTTTGCAGAGTCTGCTTTTTTGCAGGTGTGAATTTCAAGCTAAATGTAAAGACTGTTGCTGTCTTCATGCCTGGGAGAATGACAGAATGATATCAAAAGCATTGTCAAACTCAGGGAAAAGGCACAGGTTGTGAAGGAGCCATTTGTGGGTGGGAGATTTGACTTTTACTTTCAATTAAAAGAATTTCTTTCTGATTATGAATATGGAATATAATTCTTGATTCTTTATGAAATTCAATAATTTAACAACAAGAATAAAAAAGGTAAGATACATTTTGGGAAGAACTCTCCTGGTAGCATGGTTTGGACAATCAGCATATGTAGAGAAGGAAAATTGGGAACTGCGCTTAAATATTTATTGAATTTGAGGAAATGACATGTATATCCTAATACGAAGACACTAAAACATCACAACTGCTTAAACAGTAACTACTTATTCTGATAGCCTTTCTCTTTACAAAAGTAAGATGTGAATCACATTTTGGCCATAAAAATGACTGAAAAAGTAACATTCCCACTGTATGAATGTGCACACACGGGCATAGACATGTGCATGCATGCACAGTTGTTACCCTCAAAAGTTCACATAGCTGTTCTGAACTCTCTAATGTTTGGAAGTTGTCCAGAGCAAGCCCAGAAATAATGCCGTCTATCTCAGCTGACTGACCACTATAATACCAACAGAGAATATTTCCAACAATAGTTGTAGCAAATACTCAACCTACGACCAACACATGAACTTAGTTCATAACAACGTAATTACTAAGAGATTCCAAAAATCAAATAGCAACAAAGTTGTTCATAATTCGTACACAGAAGAAAGAAATGAGTTGCGTTACTGAGTAGAAAATCAGTAATCTCCAAAATGAGTAACAGGTAGAAAAATATTTTACTTTTAAAATTAGTGCTGGGTATGAAATTCTGTCTTGCTTCTGTCCTATATTCTGCCTCTAAATGTTCAAAAACATTATTTTTAGCCAATTATGAGTTACTTAGCCCATCTTCTTTACATTACAATTACATTACATTCTGTGAGTTATTATGTGCGCATATTGGGGTGTGTGAAAGTGCGTGTGTGTGTGCACATAATTGAATATAGGGTTTATTTTATTCTTATAATTTATTTTTTGACATCATTGTTTGGTTAATCTTGTTTTGTTGCTACACTGTGATACCCAAGAAAAGACATTGCTAACACACATAGAAGTATCATTTTAAAGTACTGAAGTCAGAGATTAGACTTTAATTTTCAGTGTACAGTTAATTCAACAGCAGTTTTCTGTAGAATAAGAGACTTATTGAAATACAGTTTATTCTGCTTATTATACCATTGATCTTCAGAGTCTTACATTTAGGAACCATTTTTATAGGCACTTTACAAATGAATAGAGAGATGAGATTAAATGATAATATCAATTTTGTATGGCAAATAGCCTGCATAATTCAGATGGAAGATAAATTTAAAATTACATAGATGACACCAGAAAAACATTCAGTTGAAAATAAAACTGGCTATGTATTGCCTTAGTCCAAATCTGTTTTTTAAGCTTGTTTATTGTGAAACATGAGTGCTCTGCTTGCTCATTAGTATTCACATCAATGTTTGTCCAAAGACGAAATGGAAAATGTACTCTACCATCTGATATCCTGTTTTATATTCTTTTGCCTTGTTTTAGTTTATTCATCAAACACTGAGCGTAACAGGCAGTGAACAGAGGTGAACCAGCTATGTCACACATTTTCTTATATTGGAGATGTACAATTATGTGACGGCAAGTATTGATAAACTTCAGTGTAGTTGTAATTTACCACAACAGTCACACTGAATTATTTTGCTCGACAGTGAATCAGCTCAGCTCAGAAAGTCCAGCCTTCAAGGATTCCGACCTGCTAAATAAAATTCTATTTAGAATTAGAATTAGAAAGGAAAGAATCCTGTTCACTGATGATAACAAATTACAAGCTACTGTGAGATGTGAGAAATAGAAAATAAAATTGGTCTTCAGTGAAATTCTGTGGTGGAGTCAGAGAATGAAGCAGGTATTTAGAGTGATCACACTGAAAACAAATGAACAAAATATTCAAAGTTAAACTCTTTTTCATTAAACAATAGCATAAGATTTTTTGTTTCTCTACTTACAGCATTTTTAATGTCTTTAGGAAGTGTTTTTGCAATCAAGTCTTTTGATAATAAATTTGTGAATTACATTTTTCAGCTCTGAAAGATCGACCCTGTCTTTCCAGAAAGCACAGTACAGTTACAGAGAGTGCAATAAACTACTGCTGCACTTCAGTATTATTGGAGCACAATTTGCAAAGAGAAGACTTTCAGGGCAACTTACGTTTTATTGTCAGAGTGTATGTTAGATATTTGTTTACAATTACCAGAAACAGTTTGAAAAGAATCCCTGGCACCATAGGAATTAAATTATCTGTACATATGCAATTACATGTTTATCATAGTTGATATCATGATACCTTATGACAGAGAAAGATCAAAAAATAGATTTTCCATCTCTCTCAGATTATATTACTGTTGTAGCAAAAATATTGCTTTATTCTTAGCATGGCATTGCTACTGTTCTAACTAGGAGTATGAACTCTATCACTAATGTTCCTGACTTTAGATTTTCCAACACTGAGTCTAAGTTTGGCTTATACCATTCCATTTTTTCTTAATCATGTAAGAGCTTGAGTAGGGCACTGATTTACTTGACAGTCAAGTATAACTAGGAGGATGCAGTAGCCATTTGTCAGAAATCAGTGAAATTGGTTGAAACTAGATCTCATATATATTCATATGTAACCATATATATCCATATAAAAGCAGGTTTGTACTTGTTCCTTGGGATTGTTCTCCATTTCTGACAGTAAAATCCATTGCCAGTCCAAAAACTTATTTTAAAATAAAACTTCAGTATGATCTGAATCTTATGAAAATAAATTGATGTTTCCATTGAGTAACTGAAAAAGGAAAAAAGGACCAAATCTACCTTAAGACCTCTGTTGCATATATAATATTAATGTAGCTCTAATTAATAATATATTGTGTATATGTAACAAAATATATTTTAAATTTTTTTTAAAATACCATATTTTTTCTTTTTTTTCTCCTGCAAAAAGTTACCAAAGCATTCTATAAGTGATTTAGAGAGAATCCTGTTTCTTAATCCCTCACATTAAGAGAATGTACTTATATTAAAAACATCTCTGGACTATTTATCTGACTTCAGTATAAAAAGGCCATTGCTCTAATGCCAATTAACATACCACAAATTCAAATAATAAATTCATAGCACAGATTTCAAACGGGGAATTGCTCTTGATCTGTGTAGGAGCAGGTTGAGAATTATTCAGTGAATACATTGCCTTTGTACAGCTTATTCACCTTAATAGTTACATATAGCTATGTATTTCTTTGTAACCCAAAATGTTCTTCATATCATCAGAAGCTAATACACTAAAATCCCTTGATTTTTGGTTACATTAGTTCTAAGCATTCTCAATTCACCAAATAATATCACTGTATTAAAGAGAAACCATTCCCAAATGGCTGCGTAGAATACAAGAATAAGCTCCAGTTCCCTAATCAATACTCCAGCATGTTCAAAATGATGTATGAAAACTCAACAGAAAAAGGAAAGTGGAGTTTTATTGGAACTGATCATAATAAATATATACTTTCAAAAATGTATCTATAAGGATATAAAGACATGTCTGTCGGATGTAGGAAAAAGGAATGTCTTCCTCCTAATGAAGTAGCGATTAGTTCTGCTGGCACAAAGATCGATCCTGCTAGAGTTAGTTTTACCTGAAAGTTATAAGTGATTTGCCATAAGCACTTACTCAAGTATATGGGCAGCTTGCACCCAACCTAAGATCTTTGTCAGAATGTTTATTAGGAAATAAAAATATCCACATTATCATTTGAGTTGAGAAGCCCATCTCCTAGTTCTTTTTTTCCATTTCTTTTGATTTCCACATACTATTGTCTGAGAAGTGGTATCCAGATTTTGTAGAGAGAAAGGGTAGGAGTCTTTGGCTGTTGACTGCAGAAGCAAAGGGCAAGGCCAAATCTACATACTGCTGAAGAGTTTAAAAATTTTGAGCTGAACTTCATATTAACCTTTCTAGACTTGTATTTTGTGAACCAGGTCAACTGACTTAGGGTGAGATTTATCCCAGCAAAGAGTGTCCTTTTGATGGCTTTGCTAAGAATAGGAATTTTTTTTTTTTATCAAGTGAGTATGCATTAAGCTATGCTGTTAGAGGAACATTTAAACTGTTTTATAGCAGGGGTATGTAAGTTAATGAATGTGTAGGGGAGGCAGAGTATATGCACTCCAGCAGGATTTGGGAGAGATGGAGTAAAACTGCTAAGAAAGATGCCTCACAAATAAGGGTCCATAAACTGTTGGCTGAATTTGTTGGACTGTCTTGCCTAAGGAGGGTGAGATGCTGTTTCCTCACTGACTGGATGTGCAGCTAAAATAAAGGTTTTGAGCAGAGAGGAAAAATGTCCCTCAGTTTCATTTTAAAAAGGACTTGTGTCTGGCCAAGGGTATCACAAGGTATGACTGAAGTTTTTAAAATTACACTTGTTAATTAGATGTGTAGACAAGACTTACACATGTGCCATTTAAACATTTTTCAAGTTTGCTTTGGGATACCTTTGGCCAGATTGAGGTCAGAAAACCCAGCTCATCGCCCTTAGGTTTTTTTTGGTTGGTTAGTTTTTAAGTGCCATAGTAATTCAGAGGAGTAGCAAGACAAATGCTTTGTGAGTCAAACCTCTGCTTTTAAAATAAGTTTGAATTTTGACTAAGGAAAGCTGATTTTGCATATAAGTCCAATACCAAATCTTTTAGGATTATCCTCTAATTGCAGCATTCTGCAAAGACACACTTTAATTTTTTTTTTTTAATTTTTTTTTTCTATTTATTCTTGCTATGACCCTGACTGGTTTGTCACAACATTCTAATTAACATATTGTGAGATGGTACTAAAAGAGTAATCACTTGCAATAGTTGGAGCAACTCCAGGTACATTTTTCAAGATAATTTTAGTGAAAACTATCTCAATGCACTGCAAGCAGTACAGTAACTGTGTTTTCCTTCCTCTGCTTTCCTATATTTTGTTGTGCAATTTTAAAATGAGTAATTTGCCTAATAATTGTTGCATATTTTGAAATTTAAGGCCTATTCTGGTAGATATAGACTGATTTAAAGTTACCAATAATTTCTCACTTTTGAGTAGTGACGCACACAGCAATAGTCTTATTAGAATTGCCAAATGATTTGGTAACATAAGAAACGTAATGAAGGCTAAAAAATTATGAGAAAACCGTATTTTATCTCCCTCCACTTACACTATTATATATAAACATATACATACTGTGACATAATCAAATACTGCAGAGCTAGAAAGACAAACAAGGTAAATCTCTGGAGACCTTCAAAACCCGACTGGACGCGTTCCTGTGCAACCTGCCCTGGGTGATCCTGCCTTGGCAGGGGCGTTGGACCAGATGATCTTCAGAGGTCCCTTCCAGCCCCTACCATTCTGTGATTCTGTGAAATAGAAAGTAAATTTTACAAGATTAATGGTAATATCGTTGCTGCAGAAGGCACAGGGAAAAAAATAAAAAGCTTCAAACAGTCCATGGGAATGAATTAAAATAACAATGGAATGCTAAATCCTAGGGCTAAATCCTGTCAATTTTATCTTAAAGCACCTTCACATTATTTCATAAATAATTTAGTTCATTAGGGGCCAATAATAAGGATGTTGGCAAAGTATGGTGAGTATTAGCTCTACTGGAAAAAAACACTGTGTGTGATTAACCCCAAGCTTTACTGTGATCCATCTGAAGTTTCACTAACATCTTTAGACTGACTGGCTGAAAGGTCCCTGGACAACCTGTCTTTATTTGCCAGATGGGGAAAAGTACTTGTATACTTCCCACTAACTTAAAAATAGTTCTAGAAATTGCTGCTGAGATTGCTTGGCCATTCTCAGGGAGATATAATCACACATTTCCTGAGCTTGAGCATGTAAGAGAATCTAACCCTACATAAGAGCTCCAATTGTTATTCATATATTCATTGTGTTGTACTTGCTTATTTCTGGCAGCTGTTGACTTTAGGATTTCATTGGTTTGTTTGTCATTAAAAATTTTATCTTTCCAATCAATAATAAATATCATCTGGGAAAAGAAACAAACAAAAGAACAAACAAGCAGACCGACCAGAATGTAGTGTCTAGAAAAATATACATCTTTGTTTTAAAAAAAATCTGTTGTAAATAGAAGACCCTTATGCGTATTCCCTTTAATAATACCCACAGCCAGCATAAAATAATTTTGGACTGTTCATTTTTCTAATTGTTTCTTTTCTGGCTGAAGATTTTTACAAGTCTATTTCTAAAGGCATAATATTCCTACCACCTTCGGAAATCCTAGCCCTTCTGCAGGGCTTAGAGAGGGAGACTGAGAATGAATATATGATGAAGAGAGATTTAATGTTATGAACCAAGAACATGAAGTTGATGTGAAAGAAACATTCTAGATTTTGATGTGATCTTCTTTCTTGTTTTGCATAATTTGAATAAAAACTCTATAGATCAGCACAGGAAGAAAAATTGGTGCAATTTCTGCAACCAGCTTTCTAAAATATATCTCCTTAAGGAGCAGTAATTTTGGAAATTAATGGCCAAGACATGCAGTTAATATTCCTTCTTTAGTTTTGCTTTGTTCTTAGAGATCATTGTTTAGTCATTCTCTTCTTTCTCATTGCTACAGACTGAGCTATTCTTACACTGTTGAATATTTACTCACACTCCTTCCAATAAATGACTTATGAGAGCTTGTTCTTACGAGTGTAAGAGTTTCTGCTCTAATGTAATATATTAGTACTTGTACAATGAGTAAGTTTTCCCCTAAGTGCTAAATGCTTTGTGTGTGTCAGCACGCCTTTCTCTCTGTGGCTGACCCACAAAGCTTTAAGTCTGCTTCTCTTCCAGCTGTCTACTCAAGTTTTATCAGATGAGAGATGCAACCGTGGAACAGGTTTTTGTTCCTACATTAAACTCCCCAGTAGATTATACCAAGCCTGAGACTTTGACCACCAGATTTAGAAATTATTTAAATAAATACATACATTCCTGAGTCTGTTCTCTGGCCTGAATTTAGTTTTATTTTAGTTATCAGTTAGCATAGGCTGTAATCACAGTTTAATGCTTTCCAGTTTTGGAACAATTTTGGACTGTTCGTAAGATGATAAGATAAATCTAGGGTACATTCTTCCTTTTCAGAAACAGCATGAGAGATGAACCTGTAATATTTTACAGTAAATATTGTTATTAGCAAAGTATACAGAAACCTCTGAGACTTAAGAACATAAACAGAAAGCTTTACCTTCTCAGGTCTGCCAGGAAGACTGTACTGAAGTTGAAGAATTTCAAAGATTACTAAGAATATTGCTAGGGAGTGATTGTCCTCAGAACAAGGTGGAAACGTGGGTGTACGATTCAGGGGGGAGTTTGAAGGTGAAAGCAATACAGTATTTTGTTCACTCATCTTCCTAGGGATGGATGTTATTCTTTAATAATTCAAGTCTTTTTGCATTCTGGTTGTTTCTCACAATCCTGCATCTTCCTCCATTCCACTCTCTTTAGAGAGCAGATGGTACTTTAAATTGTTTTGGGGAAAAGTAATCATTAGTTGTATCAAAGTGTTTTTATATAGTTGTCTGGAATGAGATGAGATCAAAGGCTAGAAGGTTCTTAAAGCAGTCACTGTGGTTACTACAATCTCAGCAGGGACTGATATTTTATACAAACTTGAGAAAAGTTGCTGGTTTTTACTTGCCTTCAAAAGATATAAAGCTTATTTGGTTGTGAGAGGTTTTTTGCTAGAACTTGAAAGAACTGTGGGCATTGCATTCCTTACCTTTTTAGGTCTTTTACATATTTAGAAACTTTTTACCATGTGGCTGACCTCATTTGGGTCTCTTTCCCAAACCTCACACTGTTTACGGGTTAGCTTTAATGCCAGAAGTCTAGTTTTTTGGTTTATTATGTTAGTCTAGTATAACAAAGTTGTACCACAAGATAGATTTATAAAACCTTAAGTAGATCTTAGCAGATGCTTTTGCTGCCAGGCGTCAAATTTATTCCTGTCAGCGTGCAGCCAATACTTTGTTAGAGGTAAAATTCATCCTCTCTTGAGTTATTAAAGAAGAATTAGAGCATTGTTTCCCATAACTACAAAATATGCTCCCAAAAGTTTCCTTTTTTTTTGTTTCTTTCTTCCACTAGTACTGTTTTCGTCAAATTGCTTCATCACGTGAATACTACGTTTTAACGTACGTATTAGTTAGTATTTACTTTTAATACAGTACGTTAGTCACTTCTAGATCCAATAAAAGATTATTGTAACTGTTCACTGATTTTCAATGTTCATAGAAGTTCAGGGGTTTTCTAGACACCGTGTGATACAAGTTTACGAGGAGAGATGTGTATAAGCTTCTAATCCAAAGTTAACCACATGACCTACAGAGGCTAATACGACCTTTTATAGTTCACGTCATTGCTGAGATGTCCTCTTACTGAATCTTCTTATCCTGCAGAACAAATTTGTGTCCACATTTTTTCCCCCTGTCCTAGATTTTAGCCTTTTTTACAAAAGAAAAAAACCCCACAAGTTGGTGAAGACAGTACTTTCCTTTGATGTTTTATTTATCGTGCCACCCTTGCACTACTGGATGCCATTCAGATACTGTATTAATGAAAAGAGAATGTAGTCTGGTGTACAGTGCAAGTCTATTCCCCTTTTCCATTGGGTGTCAGGTTTGAGGTGGATGTGAAGTGAGAATTGCTAATTTGTATTGAGCTATGTAAAACTAATTATTCCCAAAAGCAGATTGAAATGGTATTTTTAGTTAAAGATGACTTTCAGTTTTCACTGGTTTTAAGAAAACAATCAAAACTCTAGCAGTTGTAGAGGGGAAAAGATTTTGAAATCATAACTTTTAAAATATAGATATTATTTGATTTACTATTTAAACTATGTAAAAAATGTGAGGGTTTTTTCTGTCTTGTATATGCTGTAAACATGAAATAAACATCTCCTGGCCTAGGAAGCCAAGGAAACCAGGAGTGACAAGAAAAGAAAGTGAAAAAAATATATGAATATTAGTGACATCTTGGAAGAGCAAGTGACTATGAAATGGATGCAGAAGGGAAAAACAAATCGAAATCGTGAAAAGAGAATAGAGAGTAAAGGATAATACAGAGAAAAGGATAATGTAGCATTTTATAATGCACGGCTTTTCCCAAACAAACAAACAAAAAATTCCAGAAACAAAAAACCACAGGAATTCAGAGAGAACATGGGCTAGAATGAATTAAGACATCTCAGCTGTAGCCAAGTCGAACTGAACGTTTAAGAAATGCTTCCTAGATTTTCCCAGACAGTTTTTTTTGCCATTTCTGCAAAACTCAAATGACTATATTATTATCTGTGGCTAAACATCTGGACAGTTAAATGATTTCCAGAAGCAAATTAAATCTTTGCCTAGTCATTTTATTCTGCAACTAATTTTGATTGGCCTAGTATTTCTGGCTGTATTAACAAAATATGTTATTACAGGGGAGGGCCTATCTAATAAGAAATGTCAGATTCTTGGTTTCAAGGTAAAACCCAAGAGATATCTGTGGATGAATTCTTTGCTACATTTTCACCTACAGTACAAAACATGGGACAGGACAGGATGCAGAACATGATTCGCCTAGTAATGGCTTGTTCTTTTTTCTCTTATTCTGGGTACGTTTTAACAAGGGTTTATGCAAGGGTTATGTGTTGAGCTATATTCTATGCATTTAACTCCCATGGAAACGTGGAGAAGCTGTGCCCTTCTCAGAACATCATCAGCTACTGACTCATTACACACTTGAGTGAGAAAAGCAGAGAGAAGAGTGGGAAGCAGAGAGAGGAGAAACAACTGCAAAACTGGCTGTATGATTCTTGGAACATCTCTTTTGAAGCAGGGTGAAGCAGGGTAGTGCCTGCCAATGTACAGGCAGCATGCTGGGTCCAGGCTTTAATTTGGGGATCTGGCCGGTATAAAAATACTAATCAGTGCGTAGTTCTTTACTGAGCGTCAGGCAAGGTGAGAGGCATTGTTAAAACACTAAACCCTACGAGCAGTTTCTCCACTCTTTTTTTATTGGCTCATATTCAGCCATTTTCACTAGAAGAAGAATTTGATAAGTACCCTAGTCTGGATTTATATATTTATGTATAGTCTCTGTGTGAAATTCTTTCAAAGTGTGGTTGCAAAGTTCAAGCAAACCCCTCTCTTAGGTTTTAAGCTTCAGTGTAAAGGCCATTTAGCCACATGTGTGAAATGCTATGTCTGAGTTAATTTTTCCTGACAGGACCTATGAATTTGTACAGAAAGGCATGCTGCTACGGTTTTATGACATGTGGATCACAGTTCACTCACAAACAGCCTTCTTAAAGAACAGGTAGATGACCACAGATCATGCTTAATTATCTGTTCTGATATGTGTTGTGTTGTGTTTTATGTCTACGTGCCAAGCTTTCAAAAATATCTATGTGTCTTAAAATCCAAAATTCCATGCACAAGTTAAGTACCACTGAATACCTGTGAGGTTTCTGTTTCTAAGAGACAGATTTGCAGAGATATGTAGGCGTTTAACTCCCAAATTTACCTTTCTTTTAGTTCCTAAGTTACTCAAACACTGAAAGTATCATGCTTCTGGATGCAAAGAAGGGCTTGAAGGCATAAAACAGTAAGAGGTAATCCCTGCAAACTGCCAATGGAAATGCAGTAAGTTGCCATCTGAAAGGGAAAGATCACTAAATAAAGGTAAGTATCCTACTATGATTCATCATTCTTTAGATCAGCTGTAGCTCCCAATATGTGGATCAGTTTCAAGTGATTTAGATACGTCTTCTCTTCTGTTGTCTTTAAGATATGTCCTTTATTCTGCTTCTCTCCTGCTATCTCCTACATTAGAATCTGACACCTTAAAAATCTGTGACATTCTGTTAAACCCTTGTCTATGCCGTTCATGCAGCATAGACCGGATACAACTTAGTCTGCAAGGGTAATAATACATTAAATTTTAAGTGTGCAATTGTTAGCCCTCTCTCCTCCTTCTTCATCTTATACATGCCCTTGAGTTACTTTCTAGCTTCACCCAGAAACCATATCTTTTCCATTCAGTATAAAATATGTCTGTCATATTTACTTCCTTTCATAAAAAGTACTATTTTTGACTAAATACATTGTAATTTTCACTACCTGGTATGCATTTGAATCATTCCTCATTATTCCTTTCTGCATAACGCTTTTTAAACTTTTTTTTGTGCATTCTTCCCACTTCTCTGTAACCTTGTTTTGTTCTTTTCTTAGGGTGTTCTTCCAGCTCCTCAGTCCAGATACTAATGTCAGATTGGTTCCTACAGTATCCCTCGTTTTCAGCAATCACGTTTTTGCATGTTTGCATGCCAGACATCATACTGTTTTCATCCCACAGTTCTTCCCTGAGGATCTACTTTGATGCCAAAAAGAAATCAGCCATCTAATAATGACAGCAGTTACAATTTTCTACAGGGTTTGCTTTTTTTAAATCTCATCCTTTCACCTTCTTTGAGGGTGGTTAGATCATAACTTTTTTCCCTTTACATTTGTTACTTTTTACTTTATGTCTAGAAAATGCTACTTACAAAAGCTGGTATCAGTTAAAACATACAATAGAAAGAGGGCTAGCATTCAGGTATTCTTTCTAGTGAATAGGTAGTGGAAGGTATAACTCACTCCCTTACTCATATAAATTCTCCTCAGACCTCTGACCTCTCCCATCTCTCTCTTCCATACTTAACTAGAAATCATTGGTAAATCCCTTGAAACATTCTGAAACTCTCTTCTAAATATACACGTTACTTTCTGCTTGAAACATCACCTTTTCAGTATCAAGTGGCATTCAGTTTTGGGTTGAATCATAAAGAATGAAAATGATCTCTTAAAACAAATTTGGAAAGGTAATTCTTAAAATTCTAAATAACCCTGATGAAAATAGTTGCTTGTACAGTGAGTCTGAAGCTGCTGTCCGAAAACAAATGCCAACTATATAATTGTTTTTCCTTCCAGCTGGTGGAGGAGCCACAGGGATATTGCCAGAACTAATTGCTGATTATTATAAACAAAGATACGTTTTATAAAAAAAAACTCAAAAGCAACCGAACCTTTTGTTCTCTAGAAAATAATTGTCATCATTGGGGAGTATAAGCATTTATTTCTGTGTGGTAATATAACTCAACTAATATAGAATGTATTTGTTTTGAAAAAAGGAGAAAAATAACCTCAAGCCAGCTTTGTGGGTGGGTGGGGAAATATAAACCCTGAATTGAACTTAATTGTTATTACAGATGAAAGATTTGGGACTCATATTTATGTGATTTGTTTTCTTCTGTTAGTTATGTCTTACCCCTGTGTTACACATTTGAGCCCAGGTGTTGCGACAATTTTCATGTTGCCTATATCCTCTGTATTGCCATTAAATATAGAGTTACCAAATACCCATATAACTAGCGAGTTCTAAATATAGAACTAGTTTAGATTTAATATTCACCCAGTTTTTCTGTTTTTCCTTTTTTGTCTTTCGGGTAGTCTACCCAGAAGCACTGCTGTTATGAAAGGTGTTTGTCCTGGTTTCAGCTGGGATAGTGTTAATTTTCTTCACTAGAGTGAAGTGTGAGACTGCGTTTTGGATTTGGGATGAGAAACTGTTGATAAGGTGCTGATGTTTTGGGTTGTTGCTGAGCAGCCAAGGACAGCCCAGCTTCTCGTGCTGGCCTGCCAGCGAGCAGGCTGGGGGTGCCCGGGGAGCTGGGGGGGGACACAGCCAGGACAGCTGACCCAGGCTGGCCAAAGGGATATTCCATACCATATAACATCATGCCCAGTATATAAAGCTGGGACGAAGAAGAAGGAAGGGGTGGAGGGATGTTCGGAGTGATGGCGTCTGCCTTCCCAAGAAACCATTACACGTGATGGAGCCCTGCTTCCCTGGAGATGGCTGAACACCTGCCTGCCCGTGGGGAGTGGTGAATGGATTCCTTGTTTTGCTTTGCTTGCGTGCGCGGCTTTTGCTTTGCCTGTTAAACTGTCTTTATCTCAACCCACGAGTTTCCTCACTTTTACCCTTCTGATTCTCTCCCCCGTCCCACTGAGGAGTGAGCGAGTGGCTGTGTGGTGCTTAGCTGCTGGCTGGGGTTAAACCACGGCAATGTTTTACGTACATTTCTCTTTATGTTTATTTCTCATACAGCTTTAAGGTGTATAAAAACCCTTTTTTTGGCCACTTTTTATTTTTCTTTTCCTTGAATGCACTAAAGTCCCTTTTTCAGTTTTTCTCTGGGATTTGAAATGGACGGTAAAGTATAATGTCCTAGAAAAATAATTTAAGTCCTGATTTTTCATAGTCTTTCCTAACGTCATTTTATTTTTAAAAGGTAACATTTGGGCTTGCTTGGCTACTTCAGGTTTGATAGAAATCAAGATTTGTGTGTGTAAGATCTGTAAGATTTACTTATGGAAGATCAATTAACTTGTTACAGAGACCTTAGGTTGTTGAATTCTGCAAGTATACTGGAAAAGTTGGTTTCTAATATATTATGACCTAAATTAAATCTATAATGAAGATTAAAATACCCTTCCACATATCTTGCATTTTGTGTGCAGAAGAGGGATGTTCATTATACACATTTCAGAACTGATAAGGACTCAAGTACATTCAGAGAATAATTTCTATGATTTTGATATAAACCATTGTGACTTTTATTGGCCTAAGTCATTAGAATCCACCCCAACAAAAGTAAAAGCGTGCCTTCCAGGAGCACACGCCACACAGGCAAAAGCTTTTTTTTGCATGTCAGTTCCTGCAGCAACTTCCTGGAGCTAGACAGTTCATCTGCAAATGAATTTCACTTTGTGCATAAGTACGATATACTCACTGAAGGGAACTGGAACAAATTGGCACTTCATTCCACAATGGGAATAAAATATTTTTCCTGATCGCAGCTTTTCCCAAGAACTAAGCAAATTAAGGAAATAAAGGCCATTAAGTAAAATTAGATTTTATGCTATTTAACAGGTGTTTTGGTCTATTTTACCCTGAGGGTAGATCACAATGCAGTCCAAAAAGTTAATTGTTTGATAATTGTGCAGTTTGCACATTTATTTCCAGCAGTTTAGCCTATAGTATAGTTCTGTTAAACTTCTGTCATCTATCTTTGGATCTGTTCTTTCTTTAACGCATCCAAGAATTATAAAGAACAATAGCTTAACTCTATTTTGAGAGCATTTGCATCTGATACTGTCTGAAACACTGGGTAAACCATCTAAGAAATGGAACTGGAATGAGGAGTTATTGTAACAAATTTATATTCCTTAGGGCATCACTGAAAGAAGAAAAAGAGTATTCCATGCTCATTTTCCATACAAATTTTTCTGAAAGATTGAGAATCACAAACAGAATAAATTGTTTCATGTTGCAAAATATAGCCCCTGAAGACCTTCCTCAAGAGAAACAGAAGGCAGACCTGTTAGTGTGGATGTATATGTTCAACCCTCCCAAAATATGCAGATCTTTTTCAGAGTGCAATGGCCTGATACGAAAAATACCACGCAAAAAACCCCAACACTCCCCACCCCAAATGGAACACAAAGACCCCACCTCACACAACACAATGTAAGAACATCAGTCAGTAGTATATCTGTGAAGATCTAGATTTCTCTCTCCCGTCCATGCAATATATGCCCCAAATATATCAAAGATAAACTATTGTTCAGAAAAACAAAACAAAAACTAAAGAAAAGTGCAGCAATAAAAATAAATATTCTTTCTCAACTAGTCAGGAGTCCATATACAAAACTAAAAGTACTTTTTCATTTCTTTTCTGTCTGAAATGGAGCCACGGGAAACTTCTGTGTATCGCATCCATTTAAGCAGTTAATCAGCCAACTATTGTGTAAATGCCCATGCCATAAACTTGTTGGATTTCTGTTTCTCATATAATAGTAATAAGCAAAGCTGCCCAGAAATGGAAATAATTCATAACCTGGTGCCCCAAGTTGTAAACATTTATGCTGCCCCTTTTTATTCAGCCGGTAGAATGTGTTTTTGTCTCTTATCTCCTGGCAAAAGCCCTGAAGGGATTTATTCCCTTCTCCTGGTCCATCCTTTTACAAAAGCATTGAGTCAGAATTTCCTGCTTGCCTCAGCCAATGTCCCCTCAGGGTAAAGTTTCCAAAAATTTTTGAGAGAAGACACTAACATTTAAAAGGACAGTCTCTTCCAGGGAGCATTTCTGGTTTCCATACTTTCTGAGTAATTTTGTAAATCTTCAGATATTGAAACATTTATTTTATGGCAGAACATAAAAACAAAATTTCACAAAAAAGTAGGAGGTGATATTGCTAATTCTCACAGGTATAAGGCAAGAGTAATGTGAAAAACTATTTAGTCTGTGGTAAAACTTTGAGTTACTCCTCATTCAAAGATCATACTTTTTTTTTTTGAGTTTTCAAGAACTCATAGTTTAATTCCTTTAACCGTTATCTGTCTATTGCGTATGGGTTTGCACAATAAATATGCCTTGCACTATATACATAAGAAGGTAAAGTGAATGCTGATGTATGAAGTACTGACATTTAACTTCCTTTAAAAATGTAGAAAACTTTTTCAGTTTTTTTTTTCACAGGAATGATCTGTTGTAGGAAAATAGGTTTTATAAGCTAATTGACAGTTCAATTTTAATAAGCTATTCTGCAATCTCATAATGATTACTCTAATATTATGTCTAGGTACCATTATTGTTGCAGGGAATAGTTTTCCAGTATTTGCTTTTAATTAATAAACAGATCTTTGCAGTTTTGCAGCAACTTTCAACCCTAATAGAGTTACTGCAGCTGGACAGTGCAGCCTTCCCTTTTGATATTTACTTTTCATCATGTCTAAGGTCAGTATGTTGAGAAAAATGAGTTAAAGGCATAATAGAGTGTGAAATGGATTTATGCTAATAATAAATTTATGGACACGAATTCTTATTTCAATTTATAATATAATTTCAATTTTGCATTAAATTTGGAGTATATATTGCAGGTTTCAGGTGACTGAAGTCCCAAGATCTTTGACCTCGACCTCAGAATTCAAGCATTTTTTGTAGTCCCCAGAAATGCACTGTCCATCGTTATTATGGCCTCAATAATAGTGACACAGTACTTAATCTCATAGGCTGTACTTATGCTATAAAATCAACAAAATGTTCCCTGTCCTTTGTGGAACAGATGGGGCAATTGTATGTCTCTCATTTTAGTAAACTCCTTTGAACTGCAATTATTGATATCATTAACTAACATGGAATTGCATGAGAAGTGTATTAGATGTGACAGCTCTTTGCTACTTGCAGGCGAGTTGTGGCCAACAGAATTTCTTTGTGATATTCAACAGCATGCAACTTAAGGTTAGTGGCTATGAATGCTTCTGGAGTTAAATATATTTTGATATCTGCTATTATTATTTTTTCTTTCTTCTGTCCCCAGTTTATGCTGGGTCTTTTAAACAGTGCCAATTTACAATGAGATTATGGGACTAAATATAAAATCTCAGTAACACTGCTGTATTTATTTTTTCCAGTAGAAAATATGCATTTGCATTGAGAGAATTAAGTAGTCTTTAGGAGTGAAATCAATGTGCATTCTATACATGCATGTAGTGGAAATAAATAAGAGTAGATAGAATGTCAGATCATAGAACTTAAGCTTGATCTATGACAGCATTTACATTTTATATATCTCAGTTTGTACTGAATGGGATCAATTAAGAAAATTTAACTGTAACTTTATTCTATTCTGTCCCTCAGTCCTAAGTAATTTTGAAGTAATGTTTTTAACATAAATAGGAAAAACTACAAAGGTGTATGCTTTTCAATGGATTTTAATTCCCTTGAGATACCCCTAAAGAATCAAATACGCTTATTTCTGGAAAGATACAGAGGAATTGAAAATCTTGTTTGCCATAACCTTCTACACAATGCTAATTTTGGAAAGATTTCAAAATCAAATGACCACAGTGACTCCTGTTTCATTGATATAGTGCCAGCATAAGCACGATCAGTAATAGCAGGTAAATATGTAATAGCAAATATCCCATGTTGATGAACCTGTAACACTGTTTTGAAGCATATTCAGGAAGAATCAAAGCAAATGAAGGGGATAAATATGTTGCATGCTCTTCTCTCTCAAAGCTTACTACCTAGAGTTCAGAAAATCTTGTACTATTCTAAATTCTCTTATTGGTGAAAGTAACAACTGCTTCATCTTAAATTGTCTATCAATAGCATTGCCTATTCTACATATGTATGGCATAGAAGGGATTTGATAGCAGGATTAACCATCCAGACAGCAACACATGGATTTATACATTTTGAAACTGTGATTTTAGATCAGGTTATAAACAGCCTGATGGATGGCCAAGAGTTCTTTAACAATTCATAAGCTACTTGGTAGGTCGACTTAGATATAACTTACTAACAATTTGCAAAGTTTTTGTAAATAAAAATGAATAAAAAATGCTATACAATTAATTATCTTTGATCCACGGTAGTTAGCATGTTTGGTACATGTGGGGATAGCATTCCTATAATTTAGTTTTGTTATACTTCCTTTCTACTGCTGGTTTTCACATAAAACATTGATGTAATATCTAATCTTGACAATCTGCTAAGAATTATGGCCTATTTTTCTGCTGGAAACTTCTCATGAACAGTTTAAGATGTTTCTAGCAAATGGTTATCTAGCAGTTTTTAAAACCTGTTTTGGCCTGCTATCAAATCCCAGCTGAGGGGGAGTGCTATATTTGGAATACACTATTTGAATTATGTGAGCAATCATTTATTTCACACAGTGAATTTTTTATTCTATGGTTGCATGCTCTAAGACATAAGATCCATGAACCAAGACATTATTGGTGTATTGAATCTCTTAGGAAATGCACAATGTATTTGAGGATCTAGAAAAATAAAACATGAGGTAAAAAACTTTGTGATATGTGAAAGCTTTACTGAAGCCCTATACATCTCTCCTTCCTTTAACAAGTAGAAGTATGTCTGAGAGACAGCCTCTGTAGAAGTCTTCAGTAGATTCACAAAGCA
>NW_010554026.1:0-16460 GCF_000687285.1 Phaethon lepturus | reverse complement strand
TTCCCTACATGTGTTTGTATGTGTTTTTATTAGAGGTTTCCACTTGTTCTTTACGTCCATTTTTGCAGTGGAAGAAGGAAGCACTCAGCCTCTGTAGCAGAAAAGCACCGATTGTACTGATCACCCACACCTACACCTCATTTTCTCACCCTCACACGCTGCTCTCGCTCAGTGGTAGGTATGAACCCATCCATCTATTAGATAAGAGAGAGACATCACTGTATCACTGTTCCTTGACTTCAGTAGCCCCAGGGTGGCACCATCAGTGAGATGAAACTCAGTTACTTCAGACTCATGAAACCAAGTTCCTGTTTCACCAGTTAGTCTGAACCAAGAAGAAATACTCGGCAGATGAAGAATATCTACACTCACCTCATTTCCTTGCACACTTGCTGACAACATCTTTAGTAGATCAGTCCATGTCTCTTTGTTCTAAAGGGTAGGCATGTTGTGGGTTAACCCCGACCGGCAATTAAACACCACACAGCTGCTCGCTCACTCCTCCTTAATGGGACAGGGTAGAGAATCAGAAGAGTAAAAGTGAGAAAAGTCATGGATTGAGATAAAGACAGTTTAATAGGTAAAGCAAAAGCTGCACACAAAAGCAAAGCAAAGCAAGGATTTTATTTACCACCTCCCATCAGCCAGCAGGCGTTCAGCCATCTCCAGGGAAGCAGGGCTGCATCACACATAACAGTTACTTGGGAAGACAAATACCATCACTCCGAAGGTCCCTCCACCCCTTCCTTCTTCTTCCTCCAGCTTTATATACTGAGCATGACGCCATACGGTATGGAATGTCCCTTTGGCCAGCCTGGGTCAGCTGTCCTGGCTGTGTCCCCCCAGCTCCCCATGCACCCCCAGCCTGCTCGCTGCAGGCCAGCACGAGAAGCTGGGCTGTCCTTGGCTGCTCAGCAACAACCCAAAACATCAGCACCTTATCAACAGTTTCTCATCCCAAATCCAAAACACAGTCTAGTACTAGCTTCTGTGAAGAAAATTAACACTATCCCATCTGAAGCCAGGACAAGGTGCCATGACCATATAAACCAGAATCCTATTCCTGTCTTGCTTTAACCAAAAGGCAGCAAGTCAGCTTGGAGAGAGAAACTTCATACGTGATTTCCCCAAGAACTAACATCATCCCAGTCTATGGCACCCAGAAAACTCTCTGCTTTTTCCCAATTCTCCTTTACTTTACTCCTGAACGTGAGAAACCTTTAAATGTGGTACTAGCTTGTATTTCCACAAGTCCAACATTTGAGACTGAGGAGAGTAGGTATTCAGAGGTAAAAGAAAGCATAGGATTTTGCTGGATGTCATTTAAAGTGAGGTAGGTACCTAAAGTGAGGTAGGCAATGTCTGGCCTTCTCAAAACTCTCACTGAGCAACTGTGTTTGATTTACTGACCAGTACAACTAGAGAATCTGATGACAGTTGTTTCTGTCCTATAAAAAAATTGTTCTGAAAACTTCAGCAACAGTAAATATAATCTCTTTGAGTATCACACTGTGCTTTTCATTTCAGGCAGCCATTTATAGACTCTAACTGCTATTATCTTGTGACTTGCATAATTGCTTTTACTTGGACAACTGAATTATGAAATACTACCATTTTCATTTGGCAATTTTTGCACAGCTATATATGACAGCATAACATAAAAAAAAGCATTGAAATGTCAAGCATGCTTATAAAACAAAAGAACAGCCTCTGAGTGAATTGTCTATAGTAGGAACAATTCTTAGGGGTACTTTAAGGAAAATACTTTTTAAACACAGATATACATTTTCCAGGTCTGACACATTTCCCACTGTGCTCTTAAAATCTCTGTGACCTTAAAATCTTGATCTACTAATACATCATGCAAGATTTCAAGGATTTTTTGTTCTCCAGAAATAAAAATGTTTCTTTAATCAGGTATTGGAAAATTGGCAGCAGTTTAGAATCTATTTTATGTCAACCACTGAATGAACATGGATTTCTAGTTATTTGGCAGATTGGTTAGTTTAAATCTATGGATCACCACACTTTATTTAAAATATTAAGTCATGTTAGAATCATTGTCTTGAGCTCAGCACAAACATTAAATATAGCAACAATGCAGACAGTCAAGTGTGTACATACTTCAGCATTCTCCCTGTGCAACCATGTGTCATATCTACCATACCAGTGATAATAATTAGCAGATCTATTGCTTATTCCACTGCATTCTAGGAGAATTTTTTCAGTTGCAATTTTTTTTTTCTGGACAAGGGACAGCTTTCAAAGAAAGAGAATCGCACTGTGACACTGCGGTGCATCTCTGAAGCCTGTAAGAATGCAGACGGCATGTAAATGCAATCCGCTTGTAAACAGATTAAACATTGTTGTATTTGGTTCAGGTCACCATATTTAACACTTTTTCAAGAACCCTGTGGCTGAGCTGGGTTCATCAAATGAGACATATGCACATCACAGCTGGGACTGACTGACTGAGCACAGATGTGTATCTACGAAATTGTTTGTGACAGTGACTGTAGTTAATTGTGATGGTTGACAGGTACGTTGGAGGCCAGTCAACTCAATGAACTGTTGATGAGTGTGGTATGAGACATGGTATATATTAACAGCAAGTGGAAAATTTATGTCATCCGTGATTGAAAATCCAAATCAAGTGCAGACAAGTAAAGCAGATTGGAGCTGTTCATAGCCCTTTTCCTTGCCTCTACTTTCTCGCTATCCTTAATATTAGAACAAAGTATTTGGTATAATTTTGTCCAAGCGTAGGTTTGCAAATTTCTTTTGTCAGTGGAGATGACAAGTGATTAACAAATTGCCACAGTTTATTTTTGGATTAAAAGATGTGAGACAACTTTGTTTTGACATTTGCTGAAAGCAGTCGTAATCTGCTCCTTTTTTAAGTGGCAAATCTTATTTATCTTAAAAGGAGAATATTCCAGTTTGGAAAAAGAGTTATACCTTTTGCACTGAAACTATTATTATTATTTATTATTATTATTATTATTTACTATTTTAATGACTGAAAGCTAAGAAGAACTGGGGCTTGTCAGAAAATTGAGCAATTGATGAGAAAGCAATTGATGACAGCAGTCCAATTCTAACTTGTAAAAAAATTCCAATTTACTCAATTTTATTTACACTTTGCCTGTGTCTATTTTCTTAGACTAAAGCTTTGTGTATATCTTTCTGCTCCTTGCTACCAGTTCTACCTTATTAATGTACTGAAACATCAGATAAACTCTCTCTTTCCTGTTGTGAAGCAAAAGCAGTGCAACAATCACATTTAATTTTTCTAAAACTGAAGTTGGAGACCTTGAGATAAAATAGTAGTCATAGGTGATTCAGTGAAAACCAGACGTGATAGGTTTGGAGAAGCTCTGAAAGAAGCCCTGTTAAACATTATTAGCAGCAACAGAAACTCATGTTAACAGTGCTTAGGACTTAGATGATGAAGGAAGCAGGGCTGTCAGACCCATTTTGGGGGACAGAAATGTTTTGACTCAGGGTTCTCTTCTTTTGATATAGCCCCGAGTAACACAGAAGTCACTTTGAGGTTTCCAAACTAATTCCTCTAGAGACCCCATAGCGTGCTCCCTAGTAACTCACCATAGCACTGAGGCTTTTGTCTAATGCAACACTATCAGATGCCACTTCCCTAATGCAAAGGAATGATAATGCCAGAGTTTTAGAAATTAATGTTTCTAATGTTACAAACACTGTAGCTGGTGAGATGAGTAAGAGGGTTATGAGTGTGAAACGCTCAGCAGAAGGGATGGGCACAAACAAACAAAAAATTACCTCTACTTAGTTCCATAAAAAACTCTGCAACAAGCTGTTTTCTGCTGTCTTCTAAGCCCCTACAATCTCTGGAATCAAAATGGATATCCCACCAGGGGACTATGCTTGAACAGAATAATTGTCTGCATGATTTTTATGTGAGGTAGGTATCTACATCTCTCATGCATGTTTCTTTCTCTGATATGATTTCTGTTCAAATAGATGACCTGAAGGTCTGCCACTAAGCCTTGGAATTCAACCCTTGTTTCAAGTTAGGGTAACAAGAAACTCACACTGACATATCTCTGTTCCTAGATACACATTGTTAGCAACACCCCTTTCTCCTCCTTTTGTACCAGGACTTTTAAATCCTCCTAAGGCCACTAGTTCTTCAATAGTTCCTTGGGGTTGGTGATTATCATGGCATTGCAGTGGGGTGAATAGTTATTTTACACAGCATTCCTCTGCATCAGCTCCCTTCACCTAGTAACAATCATTACGGTTGTGGTCGTCTTCATCCAAAAAGTACAGTGCAGAGGTGAAGAACTCCCTGCAGCTTAATTGTCCACTAGAGGAACAGATAGCGCTGATGAGATGTGCTTCTACGACAGTCAGTCTTTAACGGGTTTATAAAGAAAGCGTAGGGCACATCTCTTACACCTTTCGGAGGCATGCTTTCACCGAACAGAGAGCTGTATCTGGGCTGGCATCTGTACAGCTGCTAATCAGATGCTGTTTACCTACAGAGACCATTTCCTACAAGATGTAGGTGTAGCAGAGGACAATGAGTTACATGAAAGTCTTCTCCAAAGATTCATGGAGCCTACAGTGTCAATATAAAATTGGCAAAAAGCTACAGCCAAAGGGAATAATGTTTCTGCTGTTCCTTCTCTATTCACACCTCTCTCTGGTCCAGAGATGTTATATCTGGGGCAGCAGGTAGATACCATAAGGAACTGAAATCCATGCCAATAATATCTGGGCCCTAGCACATTAGAGAGTTTCTAAAATGCTTGCTGTCCAAATTGCAAGGGAAAAGAGGGCTTTGTGATACTGACATTATCTGCCTGCTGTTCCAGCTAGCTCATACTCACTATGCTCTGGTAAGTGCTCCAAGGCCAAAACACTGTGGGCTTCCAGAAATTTGTCTGTCAGCACAATGCCAGGTACGCTGAAGAGGACGGGTTGGGTGAAGCCAAAGATAACTCTCCCCATCTGCATTTTGACAACATTTGGTTCCAGAAACAGAAATTGACCTGGAAGTCCAATTAACATCTGAATCATATGTGCCAGAATGACATTTACATTAAGCTACAAGATTAGAATAAACTAAAATTAAATACTCTTACACAGCCCTGGAGACTTGTGTCTATGTTTACGTTCAGAAATTTATTCCCCATGCAACAAGACTCAAAATGAAACAGGGCAGATGTTTTGCAGAATTACCTATGTTAGTTGTCAATGGAAGAAGAAGCATAACCAAACTGCTCTCTTTTAGTCTGATGAATTAGTTGAGCAAAGAGGAAATTTTTGTTGCTACTATCTGATACGTGACTCCGTGGTATAGGTCTCCACCTTTCCTTACCCTTGCGTCTGGGCAGAGCTTCCCTATCAGTCCACATCTGGTCCAAGTGGTATGGCTGCAGCACGGTGATTGCAAGAGAGGAGCACCAGCATGGCAAAGGCAAACGAACTTGTACAGTGAAGCTTGCAAAGTGGCATGCCCTTCTGAGTACGTTATATAGGAAGCTCAGTAGGGGATAATTAAGCATCAAATCTGTGCTTTTTTGTGGTGTGAAAACAGTGTCTTGAGACGGGGGTACGAGAGGACAGTGGCCACACAACAGAGCAGAGCGACTCTTTCTCCTACTAAAGCCAGAGGGAAAAGGATTCCAGAGAGACAAAAAGACAAGAGTGTTTTTACATGAGGTTGAATTTTTAAGGCAAAGGGCAGGAGTGCCCAGCTGGGGCCAGGTTGCTGTCTGTTGTTATGGCAACGCAGGGAGATGTCTCCTGATTGCCAAGAGGGAAGAGGGGGAGTGGGAGGGCAGAAAGGAAAATTGTTTCAGGAGGAAGGCAAGGGGTAGGGAGTTGAAAATGGAAAGAGAACAAAGCTGAGTGTCAAGGTCAGGCAGAAACAGTAGCATCAATGGCCATGATGCCCGAAATGCCCTTATGGACCTTGTGCGCAGCCGTTCCCTTTGTGGTGGTCGGATTTGCTGGGTCACTTCCACAGTCACCAGCTGGCTGGAAGAACATCACCGCAATGCCCTGTCCTCCTGCAACCACTTCAGCTGAACAGCTTACATCTACCTTCGTGCCCTGCCTTAGTGTGCATAATCCTTGTGAGAAGAACTCTCTTCAATGCCTATTACCCCTGCATCTGTTATCTTTTTAATAAATTGAACTGATCTCAAATGGTCTAGCATTAAATTTAATTTTCTACTTGGGGTATGTTATGTGATGAGAGCTAATTCTTCAACCTGGGAAGCTCCCTTTTTCCCCTGAGGAGCAAGCTTTCTAGTTACACTACTAGTCTCAACATGCACTCAGAAAATTCTGGCTCCTGGGATGTGTAGGTGTCTGTGTCAGACGTTATGGCTTGATATATCATGGGTCCAGTAGAGGGAATTCGTTTCTCTTGTAGCAAGGCAACCCAGTAGGACAGAATGGAAGAGCAGCATGAACCAGGCACCTTGCTGGCCAGGGATGGAACTTAATGCTTTGCCAAACAGATTCAAAATGAAACCTCTGTGTCCAGCTCATCAGAAGGGAACATTATAAACCAAGATTAAGCAACACAAAACTAGGATTTTTCTTTCAGTCTTCATAACAAAAAATGGAAGAAAAAAATGAACAAACTTGTGAGATTTTCCCAAAGGCTGATTTCTGTTTTCTTTCTTTTTTTCCCCTTCTTTCCTGAATAAAAAGTTTGTGCAAGTCAGGCTCTTCATGAGTCAGTTCAGTTATGAGAGCATGGCAGTCCCTGCTCTCCCAGCATTTTTGAACTGGCTGGCCAATTTCTATCGAATCTGCCAGAATAGAGTTTTCAGATGTTAAATTCTTACAAGTTCTGTGAAAATAGTTAGCTAGAGGCAGGAAAGAGGCTACTGCAATACCTACACCGTGGGAAAGACTGGAGTATGAACTGAACTATTTCTGAATACACACATTCTTATGTTGAATGGTATAGATAGGAGAAAAAGGTTATAAATGCTTTAATTCTTGGAAAAGTTTCAATCAAAGTTTGAACTTTATTAGACATCATCTCACTTTCATTCTTCTTCTCTTTTTCTCTCCTCATATGAGTTCTCTGGTGTTTAATAAGGACAGAAAACATGCTGCAGGCTTAGTTTACTTCATTTAAAAAGCCATTTGATGAAACACAAATCATTTGGAAACACAACTCTATTAGTTCTAGTGTTTGTGGAACTATTTATTATTTAAGGCAAATGATAGTTGCATTACACTGTCACAAAAAGGTTCCCAGTTCTCTCTACTGTCTTTCTATCCCTCTTCATTTCATTATTTATTCTCTCTTGTCTAAAATATTCCTATTTTCCAGATTTTCCCTTTAATTGTAGTTTCAAATCACTCCTTTCTCTGGAAGACAGTGTGAACATCCTTCTCTTTTTCCCCAAAAAATTCAAGTTTGAAATGTAACCTCAATATGAAAACCAGTAGAATTTTGAAGACAGTGTCTATAATTTTATCTCACTAAAAGTCATGTGAAATTCTTTTCATTTAAGAAAAAATATCATCCCTTCTTCTCATATATGTCCTACAGGTCTCTCAATCCCCTGCAGTACCAGTTTATCCTCTTGGTCCGTTGCCACCATACCCTTTTTTTCTTTTTTTTAATAACAGTAGGAAACCATTTGGGAAGTCACAGAAAACAAAGTGTCTTCTTTGTATCACATTATACTTTCCTCATTTTACACTCCAAAACCAAATTAATATCAATTTGATATAGTTTTTAATTTAATCAGTAAATGTGCCTACCTCTGCCTTCTACTGCTTTTTACTTTCTTGAATTCTATAATCCTAATAAAGGTGATATACTATTTGGACCGCTTGGAACAAAATTCAAAATTACAAAGGGAATTTGGAAGCTTCCAACTGGAAGTCAAATGTTGAGGATTGAATCAGTATAAAGCTGACTTGATGAATACTGACTCTCACCTTCAGAAGAGATAACACCGCTCAAAATGCAGTATCCCTGATGAACTACACTCTATTATACTGTTAATTGGACAGCAAGAAATTAAACATAAATCTTTGAACAGAATACGGTGATATAAAATCAATTAAGTCATTACACTGGAAAAATTATTAAGTGCTCTAGGTTAGGGAACATTATGTAAAAAAACATCAATTTTAATAGACCATTTGTTGTTTGATGCTCGATACAGTCATTCACACAGATTTTAGAAGATTTGATTGGGTTAAGACCTTTGATTTTGAATCAGAAAATCACTTCTAATATAATCTGCTAGAGGAAAATAACCAAGCAACCACTAACTGTCATATTATATGAGTTTAGGACCAAATTCAGAACTACATAACAGATGTGTAACCATGTTGATTTTCATCAGATTGCAGAGGTGCAAAAGGTGCAAGAAAAACCAAAACCTGGCTTTTTAAAACTCTCTTTCTCCCCTTACTTATCTGCAGGGGGAAAATCATGAAGTTTAATTTTCAGACTCGTTTTGGAAGCAGTCTGAATTTAGTTGTTGTGTAAGACCTGAAAAATGCATATGTTTTCTGTAATTAAGCTATGTTGGCTGTTTCTCACTCACTCTGATGACAACTGTGTCCTGACAAAGTTCCCCATTTACTCCATCCCCAGTTACCTATCCTATTCATTTTCACTCACCCTTCCAACCCTTACTTTAGATATTTTTTCCTTTTTTCAGCAAGAATATTTTGGATATGAGAAACTAGGTGAACCTCCTTCTAGAAGCAGCCATTTGGAAAGAGGGACAGACCCATATTCTTTACTCAGTCACTAGAAAAACACAGATGAGTAGCAACTTCTAAACAGTCCAAATGTCTTTCAGGAAGGCCATAATGCGCTGCTTAAGGACTCATGAAAAAAATCAAGTGTTTAGTTTTATTTCATAAATTCTTCATTTCACTTTCCAGCAACATCTCACATGACACTGACCAGGTGTATTTGCCATATGTCAGAATCTGGGGCTCAAAATCATCACCCAGAAATATGCCTCCAATAAAAATACTCATGCCACAAGCTAAGTAGATATCTATGACACCTTTAATTATCCTTGTAAAACCTATTATTTGCATTTTGCATATCAGTTTACATATATACCCCTCCACACACGTACAAGTCTACATATATAAAATTACCTATGTAAAATATTATACTTAAGGTCAATTTTTACAGTTTCTTTGCTTGCAGTGTTTCTGTCAGTGCCAGCAAATTAAAATCTACAACCGATGATGCTACTCCTATGTTTCTGAACTTTAAAATTGATCCCAATATTTCTTAAAATCATGTTATTGTTTTCATAACAAATATGCTGAAAACAACCTGTCATTAGGTTTAATGAGGATTCCATATGCCAGTTCAATATACAAAAACAAATTAAGTCTGTAATGAACTTATTAATTCAGCACAGCACTAAATCTTAGACTTTTATCATTGCTTTCTGTAAGTGGAAGTTTTAAATGCACAGCCTATCTTTAGTACTTGGGAATCGCTTCTGGAAACGTGACAGCTGCTTCCCCCTCCTTGCCCCCTCAGTTCTACTGAGAATCAAACCATTAATGTACTCAGGATCACTAAGGTAATTATACGTTTTAGTAGCTTCATTAAGAGCTCTGCAAATATATTTCATTAAAAAATAATTTCTGTTCTCTTCAAACTGTCTAAAAGATGAGGAATTTTTGGTAAGAGACGGCTAAGGTGTTATGTTTCTTTACTTTAGACAACAATCTCTTACAAATCAGTAGCAAATGATGCACAAAAATCCCTCGGTATCTTAAAGAGGGAAAAATTACATAGGTAAACAGATAAATCTTTAGTACATTTGTCTTTATGGGAGCAGCTCCTGCTGTTGGTCTCTAACCTGGAGGGCATTATTCTTTTCTAAATTGCCAGTAGTGTCCCACAGCACAGTGATAAATAGAAACCACTGAAAGAAATAACGTTCATTCTAACACACAAGAACTTTCCAGACAGACATTGGCCTCTGAGAACAAACACTTAGATAAAATAGATTAGTTACAATTGCAGAATATATCACTCTGGGTCCCTGTGAACAGGCATTATCCCAGCTGTGCAAATAAGTGCCTTTATACTAATCATTAAGTAATAAATACATTTAAGAGAGAGTCTAAAACTTTAAGGAAAACAGAGGAAAAGGCCCTTCTATATCAGCTATGTTTTGTATGAAGCCAGTGATATATTCCCAAGCATTACTTTAAAAAATCACTAATAATGTAGGCGTTTGTATGTTGTTTTGTGGTAGCAAGTTTCCTTTACCAGACAATTAATAAACCAGAAAAGAAACAAGTGCTACAGAAATGCAATTAAATTAATAGCTTAGTAATAGAACAGAAAACTTCCCAGCAATTTTTTTTCTTCTTTATTGTTTCACCCAAAATACATATGCTAAGGCAGAATTTTGTTTATTTCTGGTTAAGATGGAGTAACGTTTAACTAGGCTGGTTTTTTGTTTGCTCGTTAACTGTTTCAAAAGTCTAACTAAAATGTAAAATGCCTTGGAAAATACAGTTATTCTGCTTTGACGGCTAGTTACATGACATATGGATTGCTTTCAAGAATTGATGTCACTAATAAGTTGGTTTTTTTTAATGCAGCCAGAACCGTAGGAAGGTATTGAGAGGCTACCAGCCATTTTCCCTACTGCCCTTATCCTGGCCACAAGACTCTAGGAATTCAAGTGCCTGGGATAGGATGAGCTCTCTGGTGCAATTAAAGCAACCCTACCCTACCTATTCATCCTGCCCCAAAATGTTCTTTCTTCTTATATTTAGGCACCAGGAGCAGTTAGGCAGACAGAGTCTTCCTCAGTCCTGTGTGTTTTACAAAGGAAGTTTGGAGCAGAGGCGTGGGGGGCAGAGAGCACGGCAGCGAGGCCGCGGAAAGACAGAGAAAGGAGGAGAAGAAGACAACAGTGTGGCCACTGCCAGGAAAAGGGGAGGACACTGGACAACAGCGAGAAGCAAGCAGCCTGCTAGGCAGTCCTTGGATGGGCACAGAAGTAGGTGAGAAAAATGTGCATTTGCATGTCATCCCCTTTCCTGCGAGAATTTGAACTTTCTCTGTCATCCTTAGACTCTGTTTACAACCCTTTTGTGTTTGGGTTTTTTTTCTTTTGGATATAGGATTCAGTACAAAAACTGTACTTCTATTGACATTTAGATTGAATTAATGAGATGGATTTCATCTAGGACTACGTGCTTGAAGGTTAATTGGAAGCTATCTCTATTTTTTCTTTGTGGATGCATTATTGTTCAGCAGAAGGAGGTGTTGGAAATAGAAATGTCTCTTTTTTATTTGTTTGTACAGGTACCTTAATTTTTCAATATGAGAACTGCCTCTTGTCTTAGCCACATAGTTTGACGGTCATTTTAGGACAGTATAAACAAGTATTGATTGCCAAAACAGGCAGAGGTCTTGTTTCCCTCTCACATCTAGCTGTAGACCTCAAAGCAAAAGGCATGGCGACATGTCTCAAAACTAACCCATCAGCACTCCTGCAGAAAACTGATAAAAGGCATGGAAGAGGCTTGGGGAGGGGCAGGAACAACAGATCATCAAGGAGAAGGGAGACTGCACCGTCTTCTCTCTGCAGTTTGTGTTGGTGCCAATTTTAATTAGATGAAAAGGACTCTTAAAAGTGCACGTTAGATCCAGGTCCAAAATGTAGAACAAAGGAAATGTCTATTTGAGTTCTGTGGGCTTCTGAGGCATCCTGAAACTTTCCCTGACCTGGTTTCCTGGATGCTTCTTCAAGACACAACCAAAGTAAATACGATAACTCTGCTTTTTCAGGATGATACAGATTTCTTAAACCGCTAGTTGTTCTGTCTTCATCTTCTTTGATCAACTTTTCTTCTTTTTTGTTTTACATTTTTTTGTCCTTCCTTTCATTTTCATTTTCTTATCATCTTTCCTATCCATCTGCTCTGGAGTAAAGAATCAAAGCCTTTTCTCCTATTCACTTGTCTCTAGGAATATCAATCATCTCAAAGATTACGGTAAAAGTTTTATAATTCTCTCTAACTATATACATCTGTTAATCATACTTTCAAAATACTGCACAGGACATTTCTTCAGAAGGCTGTATAGTACTGATTCATATTCATTTACTCCATATGTGATTGTAATTCATTTAGAAATAGCTGAACTGGCTAAATAAACTAACTAGTTTGAATACTGTGCCTTCACAGACTTCCAAAGTCATCTGAAATTATGGAAATAGTAAGAGTATTTCTTACTGATGCCTCAGCTGTCATGTTGATTCTGCTGCACGTGCTACCTTGCCCCAGTGTTATAAATAGGCTAGCTAATAACATGAAGCGAAGCATTATTATAGCTTTCTTTCATATTATTTTTTATTTTTGAGATCTTTGGAGTTGCATTAGTATTTGGCTTAGAGAAAAGAGAAATGTCAAAATTACATGATTAAGTTTTTGTAAAATTCACATTCTTTTGTTTGACTGTGTGGATGAAGAGGCTTTATATATTCACCCTTGTGGGAGACAAAAATTCCTATGGTATTTTAAGTGTCCATATGATTTTATAATTCAACAGTGAATACAGCCAAAGAAGTGTCTTCACAGTAAAAGCTCCATCTCTACAGAACTAGGTACTGGTGTGATAATAATAGTTTCATTAATAGCATTTGGTGGACAACACACATGAGCTAAGAACACAGGTTACTAATTCTAACTTACATTTTATAAACCAGACATGCATGTTATGTGTGCATTCCTACCTTATCCATTTACTATTTTAAATGCCATTTCAAAACCTGGTAGTCATGAATGCAGTTTACATCCTGGAAAATGGGCATACCAACATGAATGATTTTCAATTCCAAAAATACAGTAGTGCTTACCAGTCATTTACCAGTGTAGTGTTTATATCAACTTTTGCACAGTAAGAGGGAGAGGTCTGGAAAGCTATGCAGGCAGAGAGAGGGTCAAGAAGAATGGAATTATGCGAATGGTAAATAGATAAAAGTGTTATGAAAATTAAATAATGTAATAGTAGTAAGCAACCTGAGGGGAGAATAAAAAGGTTAATGAGTAGCTAAATTTATATTGATCAAATCTATGGATGTTTTATTAGTTCTTATTATATTGAAACTCTGATACTTTTTTCTAAACAAAAATCTTCTCAGATAGTTTAATAATACAAGAAAACAGTAAAGTATAAAACTAGTTGATTTAAAATGCAATATTTGAGTAAGGAATTAGTATATCCTGATATAATGAAATACAGATTTAAGCATAAAAATGCGGTATTATAATGAAATTAACTTGCATTTAACATATGTCTTAGGAATATGGCTCCTGGCAACAGAGCAGAGTGGTTGGATATGTTGACCATATCAAATAAAAAGACTCTTCAAGAGCTAAGAAAATAAATAATGATACCTATTTCTTCGTAATTCATGTAACTGTAAAGCAGAAATCTAATGTACAAAGACAAATCGTTGCAAAATAAAATGGCACTGATAGTTGGATATTAAAGAATTTTTTACTGAATTGAACAGAATTATGAAATACTCTGTGAATGCAAGAAACAGTGGAACTACTAAAATATAAGGACAAATAAGAAATTCTCTACCTCAATAAGTTTTATTGGGAATAAATCAAACCTAAATCAGTTCCAGAAAAGTGTGAAAACTAAAGATTGTTTGGCCTTTGTGGAGTACTGTCACCAGCTCCTCAAGCAAAGCAAGTGAACACAAATTGGTCTAGCAAGCATAGAGCTAGGGAAACTGTCCATTCTTCAGGATAGCCCATCAACCTAGGCATTTTTTTTCCACATATAAGCACCATTACATCCTGGAAAAGGAGATAATTCAGTACTTTCAAAAGCAGGTTTGTTAAACATGTGATAGTAGCTCTTCTGTTTCTACAAAACCCCTGAAGACCCAAGGGAATATTCACATAACATAACTCAATAGTTTCAAAGTCAAGTTTATTAAAGATGTGATAGTAGCTCTTCTGTATCCAGTAAAGCCCTGACGACCAAGGGAATATTCTCGTGAAAATCACATTTCACCACAAAGTAGTTTGGCATAAGTCTTTTCTTAATCCAATAAGACAGAGAAAGGACAGTCCAGTAAACTGATTAGTGAGTACAAATGCAGGAGGACATGGGGCTTGCAGCTGGAGAAAGGGAGTTTCATGGACTCTGCAAGGACAGAGAAGTTGCTCAATATATTAATCATAAGTGGCTTAAAATCTCTGTTTTCTGGTGGTTTCACAGATGAGAAGACAGTCAGAAGACCGTAAAACTAACACAAGTAGAAAGCAAAGGTTCCCTCACCTCATTCAGGCCTTCTTCAAGTTTTCTCATTAAATAAAGGACACAAAGGAGTCCAGCAGAGAAGAAAGATTTGGCCATGAAATTTTAAAATCTGTTCATAGAGAACCAAACTCTGTCTTTTAACATGCTTAAGTTCAGTTGAAGTCAACAAGATGGGAAGTGTAAATATAATTTGATTTCCATCCTGAAAGAAGTTGATGTTTTACACATAATTTTTTTATGTTCTTCCCAAGCCAAACAAATGGGTGACAAGGGAAAAAAAAAGAGATTTGGTCCTTTTGGTCAATATTTCATCTTGCCTCCTATTGCCTTGGTTATTATATAATACTATATATAACACATTGCTAAATACAATGCAATAACACAACCAAGACCAAATAGTATCAAACAAAAAATCTTGAAGACTGGAAAAGCAAAAACCTGAAGTTTATGGCTCAGGTGTTACTAGTACAAATTCAAGAACAGGAACACTCATCACCGTGAATTTGTGTTGCAAAATGAATGTACTTATGTGTTAACTTTTGGAATAGAAGCCTCTAGTTAAAACAACAGAAATTAAAAAAAAAAAAAAAAAAAAAAGAGAGAGAGAGAATGAGAGAAAAACTCATTATTTTCCAGGGAGATAATTGTGTTTCTATAAGCTTCTGAGATACACAGAAGGACAGTACTTTTGAAATAGTGTACTGTATTTGATAGACAGCAATACTCCAGCTATCATTTCTGTACATAAATACATTTTAATAAGGCACTTTTGATTAGAACCTTCAATATTAACAAGACTGAACTTATTAATTAAGCACCATTTTTTTGGAAACTAGGTTTTAAAGCCCAAACTGCATACTTCTGTGGATCTTCTAATCTCCTGCTATTTGACATTCTAATTTAGCACTCAAAAAAGCTCACTAAAATTTATTAGCTAAATAACATCATGAAATTTTCATTGGCAAAAAAGCATATGCTAAGTCATAGTTATTAAAATAATTTTAAATCAAATTAGGGCTAGTCTGAAGTCAGTTATAGTGCTTTTTAAAGTGTATTGTCAAGTTTACAACTTGTTAAGGGTCTACCTGAACACAATAAACCGCAGGATAAGGGTAAACGAGGCACTACTGAATTGCTGTCATAGTCAGCTACACTGAGCTATGATGTTTCATCAAAACTGAATGTGTATTGTAACAAATTTAATTGGCTCTAGAGAAAGATTGGAAACTAGCTTTTCTCAGTTTCTTTAGAATCCATACAACACTTGACAATAACCAATTCTCAAAAGATTTTAGTCAAATTAATTAATTTACTAAAATGCATTTCTGCAGCTGAGTAGATATCAAAAGAATGAATTTCTTTGTTTAGAAAGGAATTGATTTCATCTGTGTCCTGAGGAGATGCAAGTTCAGTTGCCTCCGTTCCTTGCAAACCGGAAGCCACAAGAACAAGTAGATTCTAGGCTAGTTAAACCCTGTGAAGAGCTGCAGCACATCTCTCCGGCCTTCTAGCTCATCTTCAGTATCAAGGTGATGACGACTAAAATTGTAGATAAAAGTGGGAACAGATCATCCTCAACACAGTTTATCTATACCCTTGAGTGCACATACTAATCCAAGAACAGACCTGCGCTAACCTGGCGAGATGGGTATCTGTAACTGCCTGTCTGGACTTGTAACTATATCTTACTTTCTAGTTTTAGCATTTTCTAAGTAAAAACTAGTTCTTTTTCTTTTGAAGCAACAAAGTAATGCCTTGTCCAGTCACTGAAACCATACAGGAATCCTAAGAATATTTTTGTGTTTCCTTGAGGTGAGTTAGAAGGGGAAAGGAAACCCAGGGTAAAGCCCATACTGTTCATGGTGTGGGACAGGCCAGAGTCATCATAACCTGTGACCTGTTTTGTGATCAACTACAAGTTACCTGCAGAGGCAGGGACACATGCCTGACATTGCTGTCATAGCCAGGGTGCTGTGAGTAATATGGTCACCCTGAACCAGCTGAAACTGAGTGACAGGTCTGTATCACTAAGAAGTACCTTTTGCTGAGATCCCTAGTGAGGTGGGTTGAAGAGTGGAGAATATATTGCAGGAGTGTGATATTTTAACGGGTTTACAAAGCTATAGCTGACAGTTTTCTCGATGTC